>NC_141765.1:75142264-75402264 GCF_982258835.1 Parasteatoda tepidariorum
AAGTGGGGCTTGAATTTGATGTTGCTTTTCCTTTGTAGAATATAGTTATATGGTGATTTTAATGCATGCTAAAATAACCCATTTTTGTGACATATTTTTTCAATGTTTTTGAGTGTTTGATTCTTTATTATTATTAAATATTTTACCCGTAGTGAACCATTATTGTAACTACCAACTGAAAAAGTAAAATTTTCACGTTTTTCCAAAAAATTTTATATTAAGAAACTCCAAATCTTCCTCTTTTGATTCTTCCCGATAATCAATTGTATTGAAATATTATTGTGAAAAGAATGAGTAACTTCCACCAGACCAAGGAGGTAGGCAAGGGAGGGGTTTAGGGGGTTCAAACACACCCCATTGTAAATGGAAATTTTTAATATTTTCCCAAATTAATAATTATTTTAGAAAAAATATTTTCAGAAAAATTTTCTGCTTCCTTTAAAGTTTTTATTAGGTAATAAAACACCATCTTAAAATTCATTTTGCCTCATGGCAAAACCAATGATCCCCTTCTTGTCATTCACTTACAAGGTTAGCGGATTCCTTTTTACTTTGGGAAAATGTCCACAGCTTCAAATTACTCTACTTTATCTATCCATATCTTGATGTCTAGGGGTGTAGGTTGTAAGTGAAGATATTTTGTTCATTTGAATTTGGTTATAAATGCTTCATACGGAATATTTCCAAGATTTTTCAGGGAGTGTTTTTGGGATTGAAGTAAGATGTAGCCAGTGGATGGTGGACGTTACGAAAGTGGTGATAGCTTATCAGTAAGTTTAAAAAGGGGATGACTCTGAAATCAAACTCTTTCTCTACATTCAGTCAGGAAACTTTTATTAAGATGCGCTCAAATTTGGTTCAATCTTATTGGCTGTCTTCAGAACATATATTATATTTTTTAAATATATTTTTATTTCAATTTAGTTCTTTTTTTTTTCAAACATTGTCGTATTTACCTTTTATTATTTAATTACTTTTATTAACATTTTACTCCGTTTTTATTAATAATTTTCTTATCAACATTTAAATCGTGACACTTAGTTGTGAAAATGGTTCATTTATTTCTTTTTAATGGAGGTTTTTAATAATTTTAAAAACACCCTCAAAGAACTTTATTTAGTTGAACTTAGTTTATTACTTATTAAGAGGTAATGTAATGCATGTAAATACTAAAATTTGATTGGAGTTCAAATGCCAATTTATTTAATAAATTAGTTCTCTTTTTGGTTTTTATAATCGTTACATTGTAACATTTATTGCAAAATAACTATTATTAAAAAGAAGTTACTTAAATTTTACAAAAGCAGTAATGTGGAGGATAGCCGAAATCTGGAAAATAGGGTTCGAGCAGCTTTGCCTGGAGAGCAGTAAAAAAAATGGGCACTTCAATATTATATAGTTTCACTTCCATATTTTGTGATATTTCTGCAACTGTCTAATTAAAAAAGATTTTTCATACAATTATAAATTTCGTATATCCAATGATAGTTCCCTCAAAACTATTATTTTTCTATAATAATCTCCAATCAAATTTATTGGAGAAAAAAAATTAGTCAGCAACTGGAAAATTAAAAAGAAAAATAGTTTTTTAGCTCAGTCTTAAAAAACCTGAAATGTCGCAGTTATCGATATAGGGCCAAACAAGGAAATTTTACTACTGACGAGTTGCCAGTTGTAGATCTTTTTTAGGAGTGGCTACTTAGTCTACAGTGGAGAGCCTGGTTGGTAGGGCACTGGACCCATGTCCAAGAGTTCGTGGGTTCGATCCCCACCGACTGAATACTCCCCGTGTTGTAAATGGTGACTGATGTACGCTAAATCTGTCGAGTCGCAAAGTCCTCCATGTTCCCATAATAAATCAGTACCTCTGGGGGTACTGATCCAGGAGTTTCCTTATTTTCTGGATTGGTTCAAATTTGCAAGGCTGCGGAGTTGAACATTAGTAGTCGTAAGCCCCAAAAATTGGGTCGGCTGTTCAACGACGGATTAAAAAGAAATGTTAAAAAAATATTTTGATATTAATAACGTACGTCATTTCTTTCGAAGCATTTCTGAAATTATACTAAACATTTCAAGGTTCATTTCTAAAATGAAGAAGAACAAGCATAAATTAACTATCAGAAAATTATAAAATATTCATAATAATTCCATATTTATTAAAAAACAACAATAAAATGCTCATGGGGGGGGGCATTTTAACAAAAAAATGGTGATTTAATGGCGACAAGTAGAAAATTTTTTAGTGATCATTTGTTATATTTAGTCATCCTATGACCACTGGCAAACATTTATTTTGCCCTGTAAGTATCAACTATACATACTAATTATAGAATTTATCCAGTGCAATGTATTTGCAGGAGTAAATATTTTTACTGGTCTGAGGTACATGCGGTACAAGGTTCTACTCTCTTCCTCACTGTTTTTCTTCATATAATTCATAGTTTTGTTTTGTTTTTTAACTTGGTGTTATGGCATTACAAAATGTTAAGAATTTTTCAATGTTTTCAAGTAAAATGAAATGTTTTCATCTGGGATATTTTTTTTTCTCTCTCTCTTTATATATTTTAAGTAGTTTTCCAATTGATCATACAATGTTTATTAGTACGCAAAATAGTTTAATATTTGTACACAAAATAGTTTAAGAAGCATGTTATTTATTTTTAATTTTCAAAATAAAAGTGGCGTTGTAATGAACATTAAATTGTTCAATAACCCTTTCAAGCTTTTTTTTCAGTTATTATTCTTTTTATGCAGTCTTAATATTAGTATTTCTTTTCAAAAACATGTTTTATAATTATTTATTTAGTTATTTTTTGAACATCTAATATTTAAATATTTGCTTTAAATTAATATATATATATTTTTGTTTTTAGGAAAAACATCTAATTCCATTGAAAGACAAAGAATGTGAACATTTGTATAATTGTTTAACTTTTCTTTGTAATTTACTGCATTTACCTGAAAACTTATCAAATCTTGATAAAAATTGCATCCCAAAATATGCTGATTGGCAGTCAGTGCAGAATAAATTAATATGGTGAGTCATTTTTAGTTATGTTTACTAATAAAATTTCATTTCAAGAATTTAAGAGTTGGGTTTTTTTTTACTGTAAAGTAACTGAATTTTATTTTAAATATGGAATAATTTTTTTTGTTATTTTTTTCTTAATCTTTAGGAGTGACAAAAAGATTCCAAATGACATATCTCATTGATGTAGCTAAAAATATGACATTCTTTCTAACTTTAATAATAGCTGTAAAGGAAATTATTATATAGTTGCTTAGAAAATGTTCTGAAAAATCAAGTTAAGTTTTCAAATTTTCGAAAAATACGAATTCCAAATTTTTATTTTTGTAGTAACACTCTAAGTAATTCAGAGCGTTGCACATTAGCTTTTGCAGCCAGCTCTCTTCTTTGAAAAAAAAAGAGCCCAGTACTTGTAATTATTACAAATTTTAGCAAAATTAGTAGAGGTGAGCGTTAATTTATATAAAAGTTCCGATTTTTATTTAGGGGTGTATAGTGCACAAAAATAAGAAGGAATAGCTGCAATCTAGAAATTGTGATCCAAATAGTTTAATCTGAAGAGTTGATAAAAGTTTAGTCACCTTAATGTTAATTTTTTGTTTTTGGCTATATCTTTAAAACCAGTACCGTCTCTACGAATGGGCATACCCTGGCAGTGTACTTTCGCACTGTATCTTCATAAAGGAATAACATTTTCTGGAGAGAATGTTCTGAACCACCTGGTTGAAAGACCTAGGAAAATAGACATAAGACTATAATGAAAAATGATAAGATGAAATTTTTTCTTAATTTTTATTCAATCTGCATTTTTTGTATTTTAACTACATAAAATAAAAATCAATTTTTTAATCTCGCTACAAATGGCTTTTATTGGTGTAAAATAATTATCAGTTTAAAGTCATTTTTGTTATTTATTAAATTTGTTTATAACCGTCGTTGAATAGCCGACCCAATTTAGGGCTTATGACTACCAATGTTCAACTCTGTGTAATTCTGAACCCAATCCAGAAGACAAGGGAACACCTGGATCAATATTGGGAGAAATTTGCCTTTGTAGAGGACTTTTTGATGGAATTAACCCACCTTTGCGTTACATGGAGAGGAAAACGTTGAATGCCTCCCATGGTTAGCCTGACTGCAAGGGGACTCTAACCCATGATCTGTCTGCCTCTCAGGATATTTTACCTCAACACTGTGATCAGTGCGAGCCGGGTGTAGAATTCATATTGAGCAGCCATCGCAGAGATTTGAACCCGCTTCATTGGTCTTACAATATTATTTTATTTTATTTTATAACCGTCATTGAACAGTCAATGCAATTTTTTGAGTTTACAACTACTAATGCTCAACTCTGTAGTTTTGTAATTTTGAACGCAATCTAGAAGGCATCAAAAATATATTATCAAGAAATTTTGTATCAAGCATTGGAAGAAATTTGCCTTCGTGGAGGAGTTTTGATGAAACTCACCCATGTTTGCATTACATAGAGAGGAAAACCACAAAAACCTCCCATGGTTAGTCTGACTGCAAGGGGACTCTAACCCATGATCCGTCTACCATTGAGGACATTTTATGTCAGCACTGTATGAGGTGCAAGCCGTGTGGGGAATTTGTATCGAACAGCTATCGCTGTGATTTGAACCTGGTTCACATAAATGGAAGGCAAATGCTCTATTCCTTGAGCCGCCACAACTCTTCAATATTATTTCAAATAATTCAGTGTTCAACATTTCTGAAAAATAAAACTGAGATTTAATTTTAAAACCCCGTTTTGAATGATTTTCTGGATGCACCACTTTTAAAAAATTAGCTAAATATAACCTAAAGTTCATTCTAAATTGCATCTAGAATTAGTTTTGAAATCGACTAATAAGAATTACATTTGTTAACAAATTTTACTAGGACGGAGAGATTAACTTGTTCGAAATAATTGGCCTTGTAATTTCAACTTTGATTCTTGGTGACATTTCATCATTTTACTTGACTTTTTGAAATTTGAATTATAAACGGAATTTTTTGACTTCCTAAAAAAAATTGTTCTGCATTGATTTTTTGAAAAATTGCAGCTAATTATTTTTAATTTTTCAATCTGAGAGCCTGTGCCATTAGTTATGACACAAGTGTATTGTATCTGGCACACATAATACATAGAATAATTATGTAAAACTTATTTTATTATTGAATGAAGTATTTTAATTTAATAAACTGAATTACTAAATGAGTAATCCCAAAAAACTAAAGCGGAAAGTGGCTTTAACATCATTAGCTTCAAAAAATTTAAAGATGGTAATAGAAGTGAACATATTTTGACCGCTCAAAAACTCACGTCATGTGTCATTCCCACCTGAAAAGTCTTGAGAATGTGTGCCTATTCTTGAGTGTTTGATTTTTGAAAATGTCGATTTTCATTACTTTTGTCATATTTGTGAAGCAAATTCTAAAGATTCACTGTTCATTGTGAAGCCATTCTAAAGATTCACTAGATATGAATGAGAGAAACAAAAGTGATTTAAATGGTTGCTAATGAAAAATATTAATGTATAAAGTTTAAAAACAAAACTAGAAATACCCCAGTAGCTAGGAGTGAAATGAAAAATTAATACCTTACTAGGGCAACGTTGGCTACATTGGACAAACCAGTCGTGCTTTAAAATTTAGACTAAAAAACATGATAAACATATCCGTCATATCAAGAATGCAATAAATCATCTATTACCCTACCTTGTTGGAATATCGAGAATAAATTCATTTTCAATATTTCCAAAATTCTTCCCTTTCCCTTGTCACATTAGCTCCTCTTGATGCTGTGGAATGTTGCTTTCACATGAATGCCAATTCTATTGCTAACAATGTGAGTTCCTCGCTATCTCTCCCTAGCATGTGGAAATGCAATTTTTCCTGATTTACCTTTCACGGCCAAAGCAGTTTTTCTAGTTTCTTTCACCTTTATTTTCTATTTTCTATTTCACTCTCAGCTATCATAGTTTTCATAGTCTTTTATTTTCCATTTTTCTTTGACAACTGCATTTCTGTTTTAGTCATTTTGTTTTTTCTCATTAAGGTCAGGTGAGTCTTGAGACTGAGTGCTTACTTATGAGCCAATGAATTTTTTTTCACCAAGTATACTGTGTTACATTTGGGTCTTGATCATAATTTTGATCAGAATCTTATACTTGTAGTAGCAAACCTCTGTAGTTTAATATTTTAAAAGAAAGATCTCTATATTGAAATCATGAAGTTATCATTAATTTTAAAATAAAATCTTTAAAATGCAAACTTTGTAATGACATATGTGGAGTTCTTGAAATTGAATATTGAGGTAAATATAAATGTAATAAAATATGTCTTTATCTCCTTAGTTTTGCCATTATATCAGATACATGAATGCAGTAATGGTCAGAATCATAATATAAGTTTGTATATAAGGGAAATATAAAAAGAATTATCGCAATTTTTAATAATAAATGTAGCTGATCACAGTTGAAGAGCTTAATAGAAGAACAAATAGATTAACATTTTATGACAACTTTTATAAAATGTTCGTAAAACCTAATTTCATAAATATGATGTCAGTGAAATTTGCCATAAAATGTCAATCAACATGTTCTTCCACTAACCTCTTCAAGTGTGATCAGCTACATTTATCACCAAAAATTGCTTCAATAATTTCTTTTCATTTCTTTTATTTACAAACTTATATTATGATTCTCACCATTACATTTATGCATCTGATATAAATGCAAAACTAAGGAGATAAAGATGTATTTTATTACATTCATATTTGTTATACGTTTGTATTTGTTACATTATAGAGGACCAGAATATTTGACACTTATTTTAATCATCAATATCTACTCATAAAGTTTTAAAGATGACTGGTAGTTATGAGAGGAGCCTCTTACTTCACTAAACGTAATCTGAGAGCTTATCTCATGCTTTCCAGACAATACTCTCAATTGCATAATCGAAATATACATTCATTGTTTTTAAATAATGAAATGAACTTAAGTGTTTTATGACTATTAATGTCTTTGAATAATATTTTATTTCGTTTTATTCAGGAATTTATTTGTGCAAGGTTTTGATGGAGCTCTTATTTTAATGCTCAACAGCAAGTACAAAGTAGGTATATTTAAACATTTTTAAGTTTTAATACTAGGGAAAAACTTTATTTTAAGGATTAAAAAAGACATATATTTTGTAAAGAATTTTTATCTCTGCCTTAAATATGTATTTTCTCTTAGCAAAAATGTAAAACATTTCAACTGATGTTTAAATAAAATAATATTTTTATTACGCATTAAAAGGACTTATTTTTATCGTGAAATTGGCGTTTTTTTTCAGCACTTGGCAGAATACAGGCATTGCTTGTTTCAATTTACAGCTACTATAAATTTTAATGTTGATTGTTAAAAAAGAGCATTTTAATTGTTACAGTGATTGGAAAATTTTGGAGTCTAAATTAATTACAATTAGGAAAACTAAGTTTTCTGACTGATTTTTGAAGCCTAGAGTTTTCAGACTTCTAGAATTTTTTTGAACCCAGTTCAATTATTATTATGTACTGTAAGAGATATATGCTATCAAGGAAATATAATGCACAAAATTTTTAATTATTAAGGGTCTGTCAGACAATTATTTAAGAAAAATTTATATTTTTGAAAATTTTTACCTGAAATCAAAGTTTGCATGGTTTTTATCCCGTACAAAAAACTAGTACTTACATTTTAGATGAAATATTCAATTGTTTTACTTATAAAAAATGATTTGCAAAGATTGGCTAATTTAGAAGAAGTCTATTTATACTGATAAAGGACATAATTTTATTTTTTTGTTAAAACAGTGATAAAATTGTTAAACAGTGCCAGATTTAGAATTTGGAGAATGTAGGAAAGCATTAATTATTTTAAACAATAAAGATTATGAAAACAGAATAAGCAAATTAGTTTAAAAGTTCGACTCGGCTAACAACATAATAGATGTTCTACCTAATATCAAATTTTTTTGGTTTGGACTTTTACTTATTAACTTATGTATTTAATGGAGATTGAGCCATAATTGTTAACAAAAAAAAGGAGTTATAGAATTCTGAAAAAAGTCAAACAGCCTAACATTGTAGTATATGAATTATAATTACAATTAGAATATACAAAATATGACATATTTTCTATCTAGAGATATGTCTTGAATTGATACAGATCACAATATTTTTCAAGGTTTCAATATTTATTCCATTACACAAGTTTTTCATCGATGAAACTATGTCCATAGCATGTCTTCAGAAAAGGCATCTTTCTACCTTTTTTTATGTATATGGCAAGCAATATTCTGTTCTTTTTTTTCTAATTAGCATCCAAGATACATATTTTAAAAGCTTACAGTACATTGTTGAGCAAAAATATCAAGATAAGAAATTGTGTAATGCTTAGGTTATGATATAGATTTACTGTATGAGAACATATTAAACTGTTATTAAATCTTTACATAGTTAACAAAAAACTGTTTAAACAAAAAATTTCTTGCCTCTTATAGAAAATCAATTCAAATGAGCTTATTTAATTTTAATGTAGAAAATGAATGAATGAACGTAAACCCTAATTTTTGTACAATACCAAAGTAATTTTAATCTGGCATTGTGTTTTCATTTGTCATATTTTGCATAATTGCTAACTAATTTTTTTTCAGTTTGTTTTAATCCTCCAATGAGTCTCACCTATACTTAGTTTTAAGAATTTAAAACAATCAGTTCCTCTGATATACAGGGGTCTTCAAATCTTTCGCGCCAGGTCATCATAAACTAAACTAAGCTCAGTGGTTCGACAGCCCATAGAGGGACAAGGCTTACTGTGCCCATCTCAGTTTTCTTGACATTAGGCTCTTGGGTGCAGGAGTTGATGTTCCGGTCAGGTGGTCAGCCAAACCTGGAACCCCCAGTGTTTAGTTCCCAAGCATGCTTGGTACTCATTTATTGACCCACTGAAGGGATGAAAGGCTGAGTCAGCCTTGCCCACCCCGAGGATCGAACCCAGGACCTGTGGCATGGGAGCGCAAAGTGATACCACTCAGCCACCCGGCGTCCCAGGTCATCACAACGACAAAAAAAAATATAGCTAGTGCCTTATAGATTTGTAAAATTTAGCATATATGCAAAATAATGTGGCGCTACATTCCATTCCATTCTATGACATGTTTTGCTCCTAAAAATTTTTCATGAATCCTGGAAACTTTGCATTTTTGTAGTCTCCTGTTTTTATTTATTATTCTAATTCTTGTGTTTGTATTCTTTCTAGGAACATTGGACTGTGCCATTAACACTTACTATTGCACTACTCTTTCGTAATCAGGTATTTGTACTATTAGTGTCCTTAAAATGTATAATTGTATTGTATGAATTTTTTTTCTTCATTTGAAAGATTTACTGCCTAAAGAGGGCAGCAACTTTTTCACATTTTCATATTTATCTTTTTTAACTGTCAAGAACTACTTCTTAATTGCACCAGGGAATGAGTGCAGCCAACTCCTCCTTAGCTTGTTAACTGGGTATGACAAAATATTTCGTCATACATGAACTACTACTGAAATGGGCATGATGATATTTTTCGTCATGGAAATCAGTTTAGGTGTGATGATATTACATGTAACTAAGAAGAAAAAAGTCCCCAGTGTGAAAAGAGTTAAAGAACAGGACCCTGGAAAACAGGTTAATCTAAACTCTGTTTTTTTAATAGAAAAAACAAGTAAATAAAAAATAAATTAACATCCGTTGTGTTAAAACAGTAAATATCAAAACTGGGCCATTTCTTTTAACGGCAACACTTCAACTGAAATTACAATTTATGGATTATTTTATCTCATAAATAGGTCCTTTTCAACTGTCACTGAGAGATTTTAATATTCCTCAGCAGATCTTATTTTTCTTAAAAAGTTAGCAAAAATATTCATTTATTCAGGCTTATGTTATCAAAATAGAATTTTAGCGATCTCACTGAATAGCATAAAATATTCTCTAACCTTGTTTGTATAAATTTTATTGAAAAACCAATAGCAGACTTTGTGAACTTAAATGTCCCTTAGCACACGTTTATCGTTTAAGTTAATGAAATTTCTGAAATTTTTATAATTAATATTTGAAATTTTTTGATTTGAAACAATGTTAGTTTTTAAAAATGAGTTACAAATAGAGGTATACTACTAAGACTGAATAAATGTAATTTTAATTGTTTTAATGAAGAACTAGATAAGTACACTCTATAACAAAAAAATCGACGCACCAAGAAGCAATCATCCGATTGCTTCTTGGTGCCAGATTACAGTGGTGCATGGCTCGATCAGGCTGAAATGATGCCGACTGGGGACGTATAGTCTTTAGCGACGAATCCCGCTTCCAACTGTGTCCTGACGATCATCGAAGACGTGTTTGGAGACGCACAAGGCAGAGGGGGATCCTGCCTTCACTATTGCATGCCACACCGGCCCTCAACAAAGCATTATGGTCTGGGGTGCCATTTCCTTTGACAGCCGGACCCATTAGAGGTACACTTACTGCACAGCGGTACGTCGACGACATCCTAAGACCTGTTTTGCTACGGTTCCTTTCGCAGCGGCCTGGGCTGGTTTTTCAGCAGTACAATGACAGACCACATACGGCACGTGTTGCTATGAACTGTCTGCAAGCTTGTCAAACTCTTCCTTGGCCTGCCAGATCACCAGATCTCTCTCCCATCGAGCATGTCTGGGATATGATGGGAAGACGATTGCATCTGGCACAGAATGTTGATGACCTCGTTCCACAATTGGATCGAATTTGGCAGGAAGTACCGCAAGCGACCATCCGGGAACTTTATCGGTCTATGCCACGCCGTTTGCAGCTTGTATCCAGGCTAGAGGCGGGTCAACACCTTATTGAACTTGTTACTGTAACTCTGCAATAAATTATTCAATTGTTCTGAAATTTTAATCATTTACTATTCTGTACATTGTCTTCCTATCCACCAATTTTTGTTTCAATCGGACTGCTCCTTCTTGGTGCGTCGATTTTTTTATTATAGAGTGTAGTATTTAATACGAAAAAAATTATTTAAAGAAATCAGTCTTTAATTTAATCTATAAATTTGTAATAAAATAATGTAAGGTGTTTAGAGCCCTGTAGAGCGGGAAGTACAGTTGCCAAAATAAAAAAACGGACCAGTGTGAATAACTTTTGATCTTTGATCTTCCCATTCTTAGACTCAATCTTAATGGTTCGAGGGGGTGCCCTCTAAATATGTTATTTAGTTAGTTATTTTAAGTTACAAAATCAGACACAAAAAAGAACTTGGCCTTTTTTTTTTGACAGATTCTGATTTCTGACTCCCAAAATATGGTTGTAATAGTTTGTTCAGAAGACCGGTCCGAAGTTTAAACCCCTTAACGTTAATTTTACTTTTTGTGTATTTCGTAAAATTTTTAAGCAAATTGAAACATTTTTCTCCCAATTCTAAAATTTGTTTATCCAACGATAATATCATGCAAAAAATAACTTTTCGTAAGCATTTATTATTTTTTTACTTAATAATAGCAGAAATTTTTTTTAATTGTAAGGTATAAAATTTTGTACATAATTTTAAAGAATCTAATTTTATATGGCAAAAAGCAAAATTTGAGCGAAATCTGTCGAATAGCTCTGAGAAATCAAATTTTAAAAAAGACATATTTTTAAAATTTGATTTTACATTGGACCCTTCAGTCTTTCTAGGTCTACAGCAATGTGCAGTCTTTCTAATGTTAAACACATCTCTTTCTTTATGTTCATCCTATAAATAAAATCACTATTTTTTAAATCTATAATTTTATTTCTAAATTTATAATCCTAACGCTCATTTAAACTGTCCATTTCTTGGTGTTTGCATTTCTGGCATTTTAGTATGGTGAAAAGTGAGTAGTTTTTTGGGCTGTGTATAGATTGTATGTGGCCTAATGTACTAAAATCTTTTTCCCATACTAAAAATAAAAAATCAAAAAAATCAAAGCATTAGAGTGTTTTTGAAATAGAGAATCAGACGCATTTTCAAGCTTTTATTAATCACTTTTGAGATTGATCAAAAGGGAAATCGAAATTATTTTATTTGAGAATAATGCTTATTTTAATCTTCCTCGATAATGAGTTTCAGAGTTTGTAATTGTTTATTTTAGTTTATTTTTTCTCACTTTAACACATTGAGTATCATGCCAGTCACTGAAACTGAACTTTCCCTTTAGGCCGTGTCAGTCATCGGTGACTGACAGTGTGAAATATGATATAAAACTAAAAAGTTTACATAAGTAATTATTGAAAATGTATTTAAAATATACTTAATTTGTTTCAATTTGTTAGTAGTACTTGTCCCATTGCTACCACAATACAAGAGCTTCTAAGCAACATGCATGACCTGATGGGGTATTTCTTTAAAAATTTGTGTAGTGTTCAACATATTAATTTATTACTTTAGTTTATTCCTTTAAAATATCGGTTTATTAATTACTAGTCCTTCACGTGCATAGTTTTTTAAATTTAATTTTGAAAGGATTTAAAAATTGAGAGCAGTCATTACAAGGCATTCTGTATCTGTATAGCACATAACTAAGTGATATTTATTCAAATTCCTCACTCCTTAACAATTCTGTAAATTTCTAATTTTTATTTTTTTACTATCTTTCAAACTCATACATTTTTATCTTTTTTGTAGAATATTGGTAAAATTCATCAGTCTTTGGAGTTGGTGTCATCAGCATCTGAGAGCTCAGGAGATGAAGAAAGTGATGCTTCCAAAATTTCGTCGTTTTCTTTAAGTAGCGAGTACTCGAAAAACGTTAATTTGCTCAGTGATTCTGGCTGCCCACTCACTTCAGAATCCTCTTACATTTGCAGTGATGGATCTGTCAAGAAATGTTTTCCCTCGTCGGCTGCAGAAATTCATGAAACATTTGAAAAAGTACAAATCAGTGATGCAGCAAATGATATGAAGCCAAAAATCAAAGCGAATTTGAAAACTGTTTGCAATCCTCCAAGCAACAGTCAATATTTTGATAACGATTGTGAAAGTTCTAGTTCTTCAGAGTCTCCTTATCATAAAAAAATTAAAGGCAGTACTTCTGCCAGTGAGGCAAAATGTGACTCTGGTATGGATTACAGTTCACTAGAAGGCAAATCATCAGATGAAGACAACTTCAATGAGAAACGGGTTGTTGATAATCTTAAAGCAGTACAAAAATTGAAAAGTGTACAAATGCAATCTAAGCTATCAGAAAGTGATTCAAGTAATGAGGATTTTCAAATGATTAAAATAAAGCAAAGAAGTCATCCACCACCAGGCAGACGGGGAAAAAGTCCTCGTAGAAAAGATGGTTGCATTCCATTTGTATGCATAGAATCAGCATTAGCCACATCCTCTTCCAAAGGTAGAATAAAATATCCATTATGGGAAAAAAGAAGTAGCATATCCACTTTAATTGATGTCAATTCTTCTGCTCCATCTGATGACGATATTGGGTATAGTCTCAAATTTTTTTTAGCTTCTTGAAATTCGAAAGCATAAATTATTGAGTTGTTTGGTTCAAAATAATATCCAAATATTGATAAGTGTATTTTTGATAATTTTGAACCCCTTCTTGTCAGAAAAATAAGCAAGCGCTCCCTATTTTAGCATCTGATTATGCTAAAATAGGGAGCGCTTGTAAAAATAGGGAGCCCTATTTAATTACAATTATGTAATTTTAATAAATAATAAAATAAATAACTAGGACCAATTAATATTTAAAAGAAATCATTTAACATTTACATAACGATTGATTAATAAAATTACATTTAATTAAGTACAAAATAAAATTCGATGCATCACCATGCAGCTTAAGATATTGAGTATATCTTAATGAGCTGCTGAGTAGAAAATGGTTATATTAACAACGTCACGGCAAGTGAAAGTTGAGGTTACTTTGGAAAGGTGGGAGCTAGACTTAACTGTCACTTTCTTTTGTTTTCGTATCATTTCTTTTTTTTAATTTTTGAAATTTATGAGAAATTTTTTTTCTGATAAAAAGAATTTATTACTGTAACTTAGCCCCCTTTGTTTAGTTTAGAAAACAGTTTTGTTTTCTCTAATAACTATATAAATAAAGTTGCTAACATTTTTATTTAAATTATGAATTAGTTCTTTCATTCTAAAAATAAATAATATTTAATGTAACAAAATCTATTTCCTAGAAAATAAACTCACTATTTTTTGCTACCAGTTTTATCTCACATGCTCGTTTATATAGGGTCGAGGAAAGTTTAACAACTTTATGTTTTTTCTCTTAAGCAGCCAGGTGGGAAAAAAATACTTACATTTTTATTTGAATGACAAATAAGTCCTGTAGTTCCAAGAACAAATTATATTTCAATTGTAAAAACTATATCTGGAGTGTAAATGAATTAATTTTTCAATGCATACCAGCACTTGTAACGTTTTGTAGCTTGACTGACGTTACTTCTTGAAATTCAATGTTTCTTTTCACTCAGATCTTAATATGTCTCTCTTGGTGCTCACATGTTGTTTCACCAAGAAGCAGGGCTTTCGTTTTTAACGTTAAGTAAAAAATTTATTTTTATATTTTTTTTCAAGAAAGATTTAATACTTAATTTTTCTATACACTTGCTATTAGCATTGATGTTATGCTAAATAGATGGTTGGTTGTTGCATAGTATTTAACTCTCTTCTTTCATTTTGTACATTTTGTAAGCATATCAGTAGTGAAGGATTTGTAAATTTTTTTGGTACCCTGATGGTGGGCGTTGAAGTAAGTGAGATGGAGGACCAACATTTTAAATTGATGCCAACTCTTTTGTATTCTAACTAGAAATACCTGGTCTGAGATTCAACATGATCACTTGAATTGATGAACTTGGAAAATCTATTGAATACTTATTCTTGCAGCTATTATTAGACATACTCTAAAAGCTTATGTACAACACGACAAAGTCCATACTTATGTCCCTGAAGGGCTTTTCTGTTTTGACCTGCAACTATATGGTGAAGTCTGTTGGACTGCTCTTCAACTGAAGGAATTTAGTAGTTCTATGAACTTGTGACCTGTTGCCACTCTGCTAAATATTAAAAAGGATCTGCACCCACTATTCAGTGATATAAATAAACCATGCTTTTTGTTCGGATTCGCAGTTTGCTTTTCAATTTCGTTACACACCTGGTTTTGTTCAACCTGGTAGTGTAAAACTGAATATCTACTGAAATAATAAAAAATTATTGTTCTCCCCCCCCCAAAAAAAATATATATATTTATGGAATTTAATTAATACAATAACCTGTCTTCACATACATACCAAATGATTAATACCAGCAGTTAACGGATTAAGTGTCAGAATTTTTCCTTATCAGTGCTCTCCTCATTGGTGAAACTCTGAGATTTCCTTCTCCATGTAACACAAATGCAGACTAGTTTCACTCAAAATTTCCTGAGTGAAAATTAGTTAACCCAAATTCTTGACCTGAGTTTCCTTATCTTCTGGGTTGGTATCAAAATCACAAGGTTATGGAGATGAATATTTGCAGTCGCAAATCTGTTTGGAATCGACCTTTCAATGCTGTATAGAAAGTAAATTAAAAGGATCTAGGTTGCACTAGAATATCTATAGAGATCAAGAGCTCACTTACCAATGAAGGGATTAATTCCTAATACGCTCTTTCCATTAGCAAGTTAAGAAAGCTTAAAAATTCAAAAAACTGGTTTAAATAAGCTTAAGTGTATCTTAAGAAAGCTTAAACCTGATAATGAAAACAAGGTATAAGATATCAAAGACCTAAGATTTCAAATATGTACTAAAATGATTTGAATCTTCAGGCGATTGGATTGTATGCTACTCAGTGAAAAACAAGTGTTTTTGCATTCTGTCACTAGTTTTAAATTGCTTCGAGTGCAATTGTTTCCAGGCCTAAATAGTGGTAAGTTTTTGTGTATTTAACTTAAGCATGAGCTAGTTTTCTTCCGAATATTTTCTACAAAAGTGTGTTCAGAAGCTCCCTTTCCTCGTTGGTTGGATTAAAAAAATGGAAAGGAGAGTGATAATGACCTGAACTGCATTATAGGAATAGATCGTCAATAGGCAAATTTCAAATATTGAATGCTTGACTAATTATAAAACAAACCTATTTTCTTTAACAGTTTATTATTTGTATTTTAAAATTTTGAATGCACTTATTATTAATTCTTTATTAATGTTTATATTATGTTTAGGTTCCTTCTTAAGGAATTTACTTTAAGCTTTCTTCATAGTGGGTTTTCAGATTTAGCAGTGAAAATTAAGGTAAGTTATGAGTATATTGCAAAGTAAACATTTCTATTTTATTACAAATTTTTGAAATCCATCTTTCTGGGTTTCAATGTAGTATGTAAGAATAGTGTCTGTATTAATCTTGAGTTTCTTTAATTTTTAACTTTTAAGCATTTTGTATTATTAACACGTTTGTTTTTTCTTACCCTAAGAAAATATTATTTAGCTTCTTTTTACTTTCCTTTTAATTTTAATACTAATTTAAAATAATTATCTATTAATAATGCTACATACTTTTCAATTTAATTCCATTCAAGGTAATTTTATTTTATTGCTTACTTTTGTACAGAAAAATATATAACCTTGAATGAATTTTGATTTAGCTTTAAATATGCTAATTAGTTACTAATTGCTACTAGTTACTAATTAGCTACTTTAAATATGCTACTAGTTACTTATTAATTACTTTCACCTACAAATTACATTGCAAAAACTTACACCAAAATATTTTGTTTAAAGAAAATACTTATTTAAGATGAAATATAATCTCAATAGTTTACTCAGGAGAGTGCTGGAAAGTTTCAACATTTTATTATTAAGTTTACTTTTTGTAATGTATTTGAGTTATTTAAGAAAACTTAAAAAATTTGCCTTTAATTGTCTTCTGTTATGTCACTACAACCCCCTGTGGTCATTACCGTACTGAATAATGTTGTTCTAGTTCATTCTGGTTAAATCTTTCATTGTATCATCTAACCATCTCTTTTTGGATATTTCTCTGCTCCATACTTTTATTTGTTCTTTCTGTATGGATTAATCATGTCAAACATCTCGATTATATGAACCAAACAATGTATATTTTTGTTTCAAGTTTTTGCCCAACTCTATGCCCGCGGACACCATGGTGCCCGTCGATCGGTCTAGGTGGGCCCACTGCTTGTGCCCAACAATGCAATATTTTAGTTTTCCATTTTCTCATAAAATGCTTTGCAATTTTTTTTGTTTTTTCAATATTGATGATTAACACAACCAAAATTGAAATTGCCAGGTAAATGACCTCTATCCCCACAAATATAAACATAAAGTAAAATATAGCTAACCTTATTTCCATTCGCGTCAAGTCTTCGCTACACTAATTTCACACACCTGAAATTAAATGAATGGGTGCATTTTTATGGTTACCGTACTACGAAGTTGTTTTTCCGAAACTCATTTCTGGAAAATTGCATTTAAATAACGTTAATTTGTTTCATCTACATCTTTTTCGATTCGTGGTTTCCATGTTCATATTTTTTGTGTACAGCATTTACTTCTTTATAACTTAAATACTTCCTTTGTTTACACTGAAATTAGTGGATCAAGCAAAAGACAACATACTTATAATTTTAATTCCGAATGGGAGGAATCGTATTGCTTCGTTAATTCAAATAAAAATGTATTTGCTTGTTATGTGAAAATAGTGTTATGATGCAGAAAAAACATAATGTTGAATGCCATTTCCAAGTAGTTCATCCTACTTTTAATACGAGCTATCCACTTAAATCTGCAATTCGAAAAGAAAATAGAGCAGTTAAAATCAAATCTTTCGGTTCAACAGTCCCTTTTCAATTATCATTAGATTACATTTATTAGTTCTTATTTTTATGTTTCATGATTCTATTTTTTAGAATATAATTTGAGAACATAGTTTTCAATTTGTTTAAGAACACGTTTGGGTTTGAACTTTTTAAGTCAAAAACCCAAAAGAACCAATTTTTTGACTTTGTAAAAGAGTTTCCCAGACCTCAAATGTATTGTGATTCTTCTTGATAATGTTAAAAAGTATTGAGTAGGAAGCTTTAGTTATAATCTTCTGGCTCTTCCTATCGTTATCAGCTGCACAGAAAGTCCTTGACAAGTAAATATTTATTTCAAAAACATTGATAAATAGGATAGAATGGAAAGACATTTTTTGAATACTTGTCTTCCAATGATCAGTCATTTTGGGAATCTTTCTATTCTGAAATGAAGGATGGAAATTACTGAATATTAAAATGACAGAATGATGGTTAGTTTTTCTTTGCATTTTGTGTAAAACTATGTTTTATTCATGTATTGAATCGTAGAAATTATTTTATATTAAAAATCAGGATTGGAAGTTTGTAAATTTCACAGTGTTCTTAATTGAAAAAAAAAAGCTGCTGAAAAGTAGAAGAAAAAGTTAAATTGCTGTTCTAAGTTTTTTGTGAGGGCTTGCAACCCGAAAATGATTACCTGCGTAAGCCGTAGCCTTGACAGCGAGCATTGATTTGTAGAGATTTAGCAGGGCCAGTACTAGCCATTAGCTCTACGATGCAAAATCCTAGACAAGTTTAAACTGAACACAACAAGAATTTGATGCATTCAATCCAGAAGCTATCTATTCCTCAAATTTCACCTTGCTATTATTTTTATTTCTAATCTTATATATTTTATTATTTTTTATAATTTTTAAAAAAAAATTTATAATAGGACCATTTGTCTTGTGTTTGACATGTATACACGTCATGGCTTGATTTCATTTGCACACCCTAAAGGAGATTTTTAAAAATAAATTTTGTGCTTAACTAGTTAAATTTTTTAAATAACTCTATAACCGGCATGTTCGAGACTCTAGAATGCACAAGCATCAGTTTTGTAAAACAGCTTTCTTTAGTTTTTTTGGAAAATTGTATGAAATTTCAAATGAATTAATTAACTATCAGTTTTGCCGAATTTACCCGACTTATGAACAAGTTTTCATATTTCATAATAAATAAACTCTAGTTGAGCTCACCTTTTGATAAAGCCCATGCGTTCTTGGGTATTATAAATTTTTTTGATATTTTTCATAGTTTATTATGGTATTTGATTTTATTAACATAATGATCAACAATTTCCGTTATTGTATGAGGAGCAGCTTAGCAAAAAGTAGATTATTTTAATATTTTGAATACATAATTTGTGGGCTATAAAGCAAACAAGTTAGATCTTGTTCTGTTGATTTGATTGCGCATGCTGATTAAAAGAAAAAGCATAATAATACACAATTAGTTTGTAATTCATCTGATATTGTATTAAAACTTTACAGTTTTTCAAAATGACTAAATTTCTATTATTTTATGAGGATGTTCTTTTTGAAGATTTAGAACACTTCATGAAGGATGGAAGAGTAAATATTTATTTAAATAGAATTTTTTTCTTCGCTTACATTAACAAGAAATAAACTTGAGGTGCCACTATGGCTCAAATCTTTTAACAGTTAGCATTTTCATGTTCTGAAATCATAGATAAAAATAATTTAGTGTATTTTAAGTTATAAATTATAAGAAACTAAAATTTTTACTTTAACTTTTTAACTTGACTACATTACAAAGTTTAAATTTTTCCATAGATTAAACTCATTGTTGGACGTAAAGGTTTTAAAAGACAAAATTTAAGAGTATAAACTATAACAAATTCCAAAGTTCCTGCATTTTACTGCTATTTTTATAACAGCTATTTATTATTTGAATTAGAACTCTTGTGAGAGATCGTTTAAAATTAATGTTTTTAGAAGTATAATCTAAAACGGGATTTTTTCAACTGTATTATTGTGCAATACATTCTAATGTTTTTTGCCCAAAATTAATTTATATCTCAGCCACTGTTTTTGAGATAATATTCTATTATCGAGGGAAAAAAATAAAGAATAACTGTACACAAAATATAAATTAATTTTGGAGTGTCATTTCATTTCATTCCTTGTATTATTTATCTATTTCAAAATTATTAAGCTTCCTTACCTTAATGCATGGCAGTCAATCAGCACACAACAATCACTTTGTGTAAACTGATAATCGAATAAAAATATCTAAGTAGCTGACATTTTGTGAAGCTGCATTGCAGACTACTACTGGAATAAAAAAAAATTGAATTTATTCAGACATTTAGATGGTTAATTTTTTTCACTCTTTCCTCTATCATTTAGGAATTACTTCTGAAAGGATCACCAGTTGGAATTGATAAATCTGTACTGTTTTGGATGTTAAGTTACTTTCTTCATTTGGCTGGTTCTGTAAACCTCAGCTTTAATCATATTAGGTATATTGAACAATGATAATTTTTTTGTCATTAAATTGTTTTGTTTTTTGATTTTAGCTAATTCATCATTTTTGTGAAATTTCATGTGTGTGTTAAAATAAGTGTATTTTTCACTCTACATCATACACATGAATACAAAGGCTAACTCTAGCGTAAAAATTAATCAATAATAAAAATTTGAAATTTCATGTACATTTAAAGAACATTCTGATATGAAAATGTTATTAATGCATCGACTGGCTTTTGAATAATTACATATTAAATTTATTTTTCCCTTCTGTATGGCATAATAGCTAAGTTTTGCAAAAAAATTAGTAGTACATTTTTTGCAACTACGTATTCTATCTGATGACATCATGCCCTGTTTTGTTATCATGCCTGAAATTGTTTTGCCTATTAAATTGTAAGTTCGTTTTTTTTTTTAAATTATTATAAAGAATAATTTTACAGAAAGAAGAATTGTTTTAATTAGCTTGATGTAAACATATTTGTAAATAAATATAGAAAAATTTAAAAATTCTCCCTGAGACTCTTTTTTTTTTCTACAGATGTTTTTAAAATGAACATATGTGTTTAGAAAAATGCCAATTTCTTTATTTATATAGAGAAAAAGAGTCCGTCAGCTTAAAATATAAAATTCAAACAGTATAGCTAAAATTTTTTAATAATTTTTCAATTTACAAATTTTAAATTTGCATCTAAGAAACTAATATTAATCAATATACATATTAAAAACTTTGCAACTTTGCCACATATGTCTACTGCCTGTCTTTCTATTTCTCATTCTCTCTGCAGAGCTGAACAGGCTCCCCCTTTTTTTCCAAGTTTCTCTCTGCTGAACCTCTTCAAATGTTTGCATTTGTCTGCCATGAATAACCATTCGGACAGCGAAATATTTAACAACTATATACTCCCTGTGCTGTGTAGTAAATAGTGACTTTTGCACGTTAAATTTATTGAGGTCTCCATGTTCTTATAACAAATTGCACCTCTAAAGGTACTGTATTGAAGATTGATCATTCTCTGGTTCAGGTCAAAATTGCGATCTGTGGATGAAAGAATGGATGTATGATTGGACCCGCCCTATAAACGGGCTGTGACGTGTGTGTGGCTGCCATCTCATTCTTGGCCATAGATGGCGCCTCTGAAAAACAAGAAACGTACCCTCTGCCTTAAATTTGCTTGGCTGGCTTGCTGGCATTAGCAAATGGCATAGAAACAGCAACAACACATTAATAAATCAAATTTTTTTCTAAACAAAGTCGCATTGTCTTCTAGATTCAAAGCTAAGAAGTTGAAAATGTACTTGTAAAATATCTTTGCATCTACACTGAGTAGACTGGTATTCAACTGCACAAATTCATTAACTGGTATCCTAAATTCTAAAGAAAAATGGGAGTTGCATAGTTTACCACGATAGAAAAAATATGCAAACATTTTTATAAATTAGAAAAGTGTTATTTTTTGCATGGAACTGCACATTTTCATAAAAAATTGAAAATAATTTACTTGTTTCAACTACTATACCTTGATATTTTTTGTATTAAGGCTAATAGAAATATTTTTATTTAATTTCAGACGTATCTTTAGATGTAACAAAATGATGTAACATTTCTACCACAATCAGCACTATTTCAAATAATGCTTTTTTAAAATGAAAAATTAGTGAATTCTCACCAATTAAAGCAATACATACGTGTAAAACATCTACTTCGCGAATGTTGAGCTCACACTGACTCTAAATCACATTTGATCGGTGTTTGGGCTAATGAGGTTAGATAAAACTTGATGCCAGTCTGTTGCAAATTAAAGATACTAAAATTTTATTGCATGAATACAAGCTTAAATATTTGTAATTTTTTTTATCTTTTCAAACAAAATTATATTCGTTGAAAATTATTATAAAAATCCTCCGTGAAAACAACCAAATGCTATGCAAAAAAATCATTAAAACCTTCCTTTATGGATGGTTGACTGTGTAAAGCTAAGTGCAAATGGTGCTAGGGGTTAAAATTCGTCATAAGACTTCCAGCTTACTACTTCCAACTGATTTTACTCCTTAACTTGAAAAAACGCAGCATCCAATATTATTATACTTACAGTGTTGTAATATAACACGTTCCTTCAATCTAACTTTCAACGAAACAAACAACAAATGATTTCAGAGCACTCCGCAAGCTTGCTATGATGCTATCAAAAAAGTAACAAACGGTGCTATTTTAGACAAATAAATCCAAATCAGGGATAACACTCAAAACATGGCTAATCTTACACTTTTTTTTATGCTGCGGTATTAATTTTAACTTGTTTTAGGCTCACAAGCTGTTGGAATTTATAAATTACAAAAACCTCTTATGAATGGTAAAATTACACCTAAATTTAAGTGCAAATCACAATAATAAAACTTCCTAGAGTATTAAGTCTTTGCAAATTGCTTCATAACCATGACTATGAGTTTCGTCTTCACACGTATACTAAAAATTTAAAGATTGAGGGAATAAGCAAAAGGAGAAGCATAAAATTTTTACGCTCATTTACTTAAATTCACTAAAATGTCACTTAGTGGATTCTTCCACTAAGCTCTTCAAATACTTCATTAACATTCATCAGCCTTTTATATCCTATTGATTAACGTAAAAAAAAAATCTCATAATTTTTTTAAGAAATCTCCCAAAACAGAAGGTTTGATCTTCGGGCCAGGCAAGGTTGACTCAGCCTTTCATCCCTTCAGTGGATCAATAACAGGAGTACCAAGCATTTTTGGGAACTAAATTTTTTGGGTTCCACGTTCAGGTGACCATCTTACCGCAACATCTGCTCCTGCACCCCAGGGTCAGGAAAACTGAGATGGGCACAGTAGGCCTTGGCCCTTTATGGGTTGTCACGCTACTGAGTTTAGTTTAGTAAAACAGAACAGTAGCTAAAAATTCACAATCTGATAACCCTTTTTCTTATACTTAATAAATCCACAGGAACCCTGATAAGGCCAAAGCACCCTAATTGAGTAACCAATGGTGGGGTTGAACTTTTATCCTAAACATGAGGTAGGACTAACATCCTAAAACTAGGGTTGTACTCTGATCCTAAAAGTGTGATAATAGTTCTCTCATTTTCCCCCTACTTTACTGCTTAGATATAGATTTTCTCACATTTTATTAATGTTACTTTGTTTCATTATCTTCTCATTCATGTTAAAGTTCTAACTGTCTAATTATCTTCAATTTGTTTCATTTTGAAACACACTGATATCCTTTTTCTAGCCCCATTCTCAGCTCAGATTTTGTGACTTTTCTTATATTTGAATGTGTTAATGCTTGCGAAAATATGGAGCTACATTTCAATTCTAATGATGTTGTCAAAAAATATCTCTCAGTTCAGTAAGTATCTTACATTCAAAGTTTTTTTCTTTTAACCTTTTGTCATTTATTTTAACGGTTAATTTTCCATTACAGCTTGAATTTAATTGTAACAGCGTTCAAAGAAATCATGAGTACTATTGATTTGTATTTTCGGAAATCCTGTTCACAGAAAGATAAGATGCTATTTAACGAACTTTATGGTGAGTATTATCACATTTAAGGTTTTATCGATACATTCTTTGTTATTTTATCTTCTAAATTTGATTATAATATTTATACATTTCTACAAAACATTCTCTTCCTGAGAGTTACTGTCCAATATCTTAGACAACATTTGGTACAATTTTATAACTTAAATAGGAATATTTTAAGTTTTTTTTCTTTATTTATACTTTTACAAAGGAATTGTCTATGTAAAAATATAATTAGATTTACCCTCATTGATTAAAGGTTTAAGTTACAATGGAAAATTATATGAGAAGTGAGAAATTTTATTTAAGTAACCTTCTGGATAGTTGTATAGCATATATGTGTTATGGTTAAAGTAATAAATCTGGCTTTATTAATAACTTCTAAGCTAAATAATCCCAAGTAAAAATTCGCATTTTGTGTTGTTGGGTTGGGGAGCTCGAGTTCTATGAGGTTATACTAGATATATATATCTCTATATATATATGTATGTATATATGCATATATGCAGTCGAAAGTCCCATATCCAGAATCATCAGGACTTTGCCAAGTGCAGAAAATAGTTTTTTCCCCGGATAATAGGTCTTTAAGGTAAACAAACATCCTTATTCAATAAAAATAACAAATAGATTATAATCAACATCAATTTCAATCAGCGTCGTATAAATGCATGTGGTAGGTAGCGCTACTTTCATAGCTTTTGTTACAGATTTCCACTTGGTTTTTAAAATCTAGATATTTTACTATGCCATTGTAACCTACTGCACTTTCTGCATCGCGCATTTCAGTTAGTAATAATTTCTTCATCCACTCGATTAGCGATGATTCCACAGTGAATCCTCGTAGTTTTGTCGATTGTTTTTTTATCTTATAGTTATTAAAACGGATATTCACTTAGTTTTTAAAATCTCCGTGTTTTAATTCGACGTTATTTTGTTTGGCAAACTTCGAATCGCGAATTTCGCACTCAATTATTGATGATTCACTTGCAAACCCACGTGGATATGCGATCACATTTTGACAGTTATTGCTATGGATTTTCGTTTTTTAATGCTACATTATCATGCACATTTGAAGAATTGCCTTTTGGTGCTTTCGATTTGTGATGGTTTTATTGTCCACATAGTTTTCTCGATTGCATTTTCAACAGTGTGAGATCTCCTCATTGTGTCATTGAAATTTTATTTATAATATAATATTATTATGATCTGCGAATTCTGATTTGAGCTTTTGAATAATCACATTATGACGTGGCAATTTTATCTCAATTCTGCAATTTTTTCAAAATGGGAAATTTTTTCACATTCAGCTCAAAAAATTATTTTTTGAGCTGTAGTAAAATGCTGTGATATCCATTTTTTCCATATTAGGACAGAAATTATAAAACAGCAGAAAAACGAGGGATTCTCATCCCCCCATACTCTTTTTAACAGGTCGCAAATGCAAGAAAATAAATAAAATTATTCTGTCTTTTTTTCTTCCTTTTTGAAAAAAGAAAAGAGTTTTGTTTATTTTGAATGTTAAAAAATGTCCGGAAATGTGACATTTTCCGGAAGAATGGACATACAGATATGCGACTTTGTACTATATGTATGTATGTATATATATATATATATATATATATACATATATATATATATATATATATATATATATATATATATATATATATATATATATATATATATATATATATATATACAGTGAAACCTCCGTTAAGCGGACATTCATGGGACCAAAAAATTTGTCCGTTTATGAGAGTTGTCCGTTTACGGGAAGGGTACCCTAATAACGAAATTTAACACCGTAAATTGTTTTGAATATTCTTAAAGATGTAGAAATTATTAAATAATATCTACAAGGATACTCTAAATATCTACAAGAATATTTATTTAAACAATAAGAAAGATAAAAAAGAATATATAAAGAAGTTTGATATAAATACATAATTCTGGATGTAGCTACAGATAAATAAATATAATTTCCCTATTAGCATAGATACTCAAGTTACACATATGATACCAAATAGGAGCGTACTGTCCTCAGTCCGTTTCAATTATTAGGTTCACATCCCCTTAAACCTACTTATCATTTGATAGGGAACATGGTTAATACCTTCTTGGAAAATAAACCTTCTATGATTCACAGGAAAAAAAAGTAATGCATACCTGTAAGTCATGAGGACCTATGGAGATGATTATTCACAATTGATCAGCTATCAAGTGTCTGAATAAATGTTTCATTTATATAAACATCTCAAAGATTATACTTCTGTTTTCTTTTTTTTTACCCCAGTTGTGTTAAATACAGTCTTCAAATTGATAAGAAAATTAAAGAAATTTTCAATGGGGAAGAAGCATTGAGAAAAGCAATTTCAACTTGAGGGGTCTCATAACCTGTGTGGTCCAGATGAAAAGATCAAAAGATGCCGATGTCAGAATTATTTCAGGAGTGCAGTACCATTTTCTCTCCTTTCTTTACAAAGATAAGGCAAGGTGACAGGAGAAAGATTGATTTTTCGCTGGTGAAATAGCTTAACAATATTTTTCGTTATGAATAAGGCAAAAAGTTTTATTTACATGCTTTAAAAATGGTGAAAAGTTGAGTTTTTTTAGCTTGCAATTTATTTAGTAAAAGTAGTGTCCGGTTTGTAGAGATAAAAAAACAACGTTTCAGGACCAAAATGACTGTCCGCGTCCTGTTACAGGAGTGTCCGCTTTGCGGAGAATGTACGTAATGGTTTATTCATAGAAGATTCTCGGGGAATGAAAAATATGTCCGTATTGAGAGGGGTCCGTTTTGCAGGAGTGTCCATAACAGGAGGTTTTACTGTATATATATATAAACCTCTAAAAACTGGATTCCTAACAAAAAAAAATTTGATAGAAATTTAAATGTAAAAACTATGTTTCACAGGCTAATGCTTCGCATAAACAGGGGGGGGGGACATTTCTTTCATATTAACGAAATCCCAGATGTCAGCCTATGAAGTTTACTCAGTAATTTAAGAAGTTCTATAAAGAAGCAAGTTTGGAAGCATACACTACGCAAAAACAGAAGGCATAAGTTTTTTTTTCACGTTTTGAAAACTTCTGTTTTTATATTTGCCAGCATATGCGAACTGTACCAGCAGGCCTAAATTCGAACAAGCTTTATTTATGTTCTTGCAACGTGAATATAAATTTAAATTTCTTTTGAGAGAATAGGAGGCAAACATTAAACAATAACAACTCTACAACCTAACTTGTCTGTGGAGAAATTAAACCAGTTTAACTACACTGCTTGGCTTACATTCAGTATATTCTTTTACAGAACTAAGCATGGGACATTGTAAACGGTACTGAAGTTTCACCTGTTGCGGGTTAAACCAGAATTACTGGAATCCAAGTAACAGACTACCAGAAAAGGTCTCGCATTGCACAATTTATAGTATTTTTAAACCTTTCGCCTCAGTTTAAATGCATGCCGTCATATACAACTATTTTCCGAGTTAGTAGCTTGCCGAATCAAGTCGGGTGAGCATGTAAATCTCTTTGTGGCTCGTATTCAGAAAATACAGAGGATCTCCGTGGGATTAACCAAACATTTCTGGATATTTACCAATCATTCCAACTTATCACATATCTTCCTGAGGAATATGATCAACTTATTCAGAACATCCTTCATTGGAAAGAGGGACAATTCACTTTCAAAAATATTCTAATTGAACTGATTGCAGAAGAAACAAGAATCGCCGTACCTGAGCAAGATCGCCAAACAGAATCTCAATACGAGGTTCAGGGAACCCTCACTAGACCTTCTAGACGTAGATCTAGGACTCCACATGGTAATGCAAGAAAAATTAGTCTAGGAAACCTGCACCTTGCAATCAAAATATGCCTATTCCACAAGATAGATTTTTCTCACCTAGTCAATCAACTTTGTTACTTCAAACAGCTACATCCCAAGGATGTCTGAAAAGTCCAAGAAAGTACCTATCCTCATCTGTAAAAGTCCAAGTACCAATACCTTGAAAACCAATTGAAGTAAAATTATACCAGAACCTAATCTTATCTGTGAGGTGAATCTCATTGAACGAGGATGAGCAAGTGACTGGTAGAGTATTTTAATTCCTTCTCTAGATGGTGAAAAAGTTATAAAACAGTTGTCAGGCACTAGGTGGTCATCGCGGTCTGACGCAGTTCATTCGTCAAATCAAGGCTATGAAAAAATTCAACAGGCTCTTTATTTATTAGCAAATGACACTGAACAAGATGCAAGTACAAAGAGGGAAGCTTATAAACTTTGTAAAAAATGAGCACATTAGAAATAATTTTTTTTACTATCTTATGGAGTGATATTCTTGAAAGGGTGAATAAAACTAGCATATTTTTACAATCACCTGAAATAAATTTGAGTGCAGCTTCTAAACTATTTGATTCCTTAAACGTATATTTTTTGATCTCAGAGAGAAATTTAGTGATTTATGGATCAAGAGCCAGAAATAACATGCCGAATTGTGATTTTGAATATTTAGCTAAACGAGACAGAACATGAAGTATACGTCTCACAAGGCATGATGGTCGGGAAAAGGAAACCAAATTCAGTGGAAGTGATAAGTTTAAAGTGGAGGCATTTCTACCTGCTTTAGACTCGTTAATAACTGAAATAAGTAAACGTGGAAAAGCGTATGAAAATATAGGGGAAAATGTTCACTTTTTAAGTAATCTAATGGACATTGAATTCAATGAAATGATTGATAAATGCAAAAATCTAGTAAATGCATAAAAGAATGATTTAGATTACGATGACATATTAAATTAACGCATCCATTTTAAACATTTTTTAAATTCAGAAGAAAATAGTTTTGGACTTCCTGCATTATATGAAAAAATTGTTTCTGGAGGCTTAAAATCGATGTTTCCCAACATTGAAATAGCATTAGGAATTTTTTTGTGCATGATGATCACAAATTGTACCGAAGAACGATCGTTTTCTCAGCTAAAATTGATAAAAAAGTCAATTACGCAGCACTATGGGACAGCAGCGCTGGAACTGGCTATGTCTGATGTGCATTGAAAGTGATGTGTTAATGACTATCGAATTTGACGAAATAATCGAAGAGCTTGTGAATAAAAAAGTTTCCAAAATTTGTTTAAAATAATTATTAAAGGTTTTTATTTTGCCAAGGGGTTATATCTTTAATTTTGTCCATTTAGTTATTGTGATTACCTTTTGTCTTTTTGAAAATTATTTAGAATGTGAAGATTACGGCTAGTTACCATCTCAAATTTTTTTAAATTATAAATATCTTAAAAATGCTTAATTTTATGCGTATTAAATTTTCAGAGAAATCAAAATGTGTTCAAATATCTCAAAATTATTGCATGTTTTAAAATGTTTAATTTTACATTTAATGTTTGTGAAATTTTTATACCTCGATCTTAAGCAGTATTACATGTTAAAGGGGCCCAAACCATTTACGTGCCCTGGGACCCTTCATGCTATGAAGACAACCCTGCTTGCAGAACATCGATAATGCAGATTATCAAAGCATCTCCAATTTATTTCTCATCACAAATTTAGAAGAAAAAGTTAGAAAAAACTAAAATCCAACAGAAAAAATTATTATTTTTTCTCTTCATTGAAAGATAAGACAAGTCACTTTTGAAATTAGACACAAAAAGGAAAAGCCATAAAAAAATCTGCTAATTGGAAATATTTCCTTATATAGATTCTCTGAACTATCTGAAAAATGAAACTAAAAAAGTATTTTGCAGATGTTCATCAAAGGAAAATTGGCTTTTAAAAATGTCTAAATCATTTTTTAATTAATTGAAATTTTATAAAAAATTTTAAAAGATATTTTTTATTTTATTTTTTTCCAAGCAGACAGACAAATAGGAATTTATGAAATTGTCCTATAGATTTACTTAGGGAATTCCGCTACCAGGCATACCTTTTGTGAGTTAAGAAGATTGACAATGATTAATTCTGGCTTTTCAGTGTGACAATATTGATTGAATATTGATATATTTTATTTTAAAAAAAATTTTAAACTAACCAAAATTCTTATATATGTATCCTTTGGATTCCTACAAATTTTTTATTAAACTAAAATATTTTCTATAACATGTGGGATACCTTTCACAATATATTAGTTAATTTTTGTTCATGTTCAAAGATTTTAGACCAGAATAGCCTTTCAACATTGACAGTCACCAAAAATATTTTTAAAAGGAGAAGTTTTGTTTTTTATGTACCCTTAATTCTATTTTGCATTTATTAATTCATGATTTTGTTTTTAATGTTTAGGTCGACTCTCTAGCATGCAGTGTTTTCGACAGATACCTCTTCTACTTTTTCAAATTTGTTCCAAATATAATTCTAAACAATTTTTAGAAGATGTAACTATTCTTAACCATCATACTATGATTGCTATTGACAGAGGTTCCTCTTACAGTTCTCAACACAAAAAAATAAATATGGTATCTCATTTACAACAGTAAGTACTCAAGTTTCAATCTGTTCCTTTTTTCTAAATAAATACATTAATCTTTATAAATAACTTTCCAACTTAAACTGTGTGAAATAAAAAAAATTTCATGATCAAATAAATTGATTTTTACTTTTAAGATGGAATCTGAATTTTTCAAGGGAATCCTAATGTTTCAAGATAATTAATTAAATCCATGAGTATGAGAATAGGACCTGTAGATATGACTTATCATCAGACTTCATTTTGTGCAAATAATATTTTTAAATTGCAAAATAAAGTGCAAAGTTTCTTTGAAAAAATATACCTTTTTTTTGTTGGCAGATTTGAACTTTTTGCATACATTGCCGTATATTTGGAACTATTTAAGCAAATCAAATAGATGGTTGTGGATTTAGATGAAGAACTTTCGATTTCATTCCACAAATGTTTTATAGGATTGAGACCAAGGAGTTATGGGTCCAACATAACAAAGTGATGTCTCCATCTCAAACTAATCCTTTTCAATACCAGGATGTACTTGGTAAATGGGCATGATAGATTCCACATAATTTGCGGCACACCCATATTTTGGTGGTTAGAATCCAAATCTGCCTGAAAAAAAGATATGCTTTTTCAGAGAAAGTACGCTTTTGTGCTGTCTAATTTCTTAATTTAAAATAACATCTGCACAAATTTACTAGCGCAATCAAGTTTAAGCCCTTGAACCATTAAGATTATGTCCTAATACAGTAAAATCTGATCATATTAGATGAAAAGTTATTCAGTGAGCTCACTTTTTTATTTTGCGCACTGTTCATCACTTTCAATTTTTTATCTTGGTGGAGGTATGATTTTTGTAAGAAATGAGTAGACGCGCTTCTTTTAATACAATGTATTATAATAAGCAGTCTTAAATAATAATAAATAGAGTATATATTAAAAAAAAATAGAGTAATCAAAAAGAGAAAAAGAAAACATTATTTTTTTTGTTCCTCGTTGCTAAGGGATACTGGACTGGCAGCTCACCACAGTACTTCCCCTCCAGTTCTAATGATACCTTACAAATACATGGGGTTGAAGCAAACTCGACTTCCCGAGTGTGTTATTGTCGTAGCATCTGATAAGTTGGAAGTTGTGGTTTCAGTCGATGGTTTTGACCAGCTTGCAAGGAAGTCCATGGGAGATAGATGTGGAATTTGCGATGGTGATGACTCATGTGTTCCAGTGGCTTCAGGTGTTCAGATAAATGCCGGTTTAAGACGTTCGATAGTAACGACGACTTCTTTTTCATTGACTAAAATTTTAAATGTTTTTTCGTTTCTAGCTAGTGCTTGATGTGGCCCTGAAAATTTTGGTGCAAGAAAAGGCTTTGAAGCATCACATCTGAGAAAAACATGAGATGAGTTTCTAAGTTCTTTGTGCACGAAGACAGTTTGTTTGCAATGAGCGCTGGTAGGAACTGGTCGTAATTTTTACATGCAGTTTCTAAGTTGATGCACGAATGTAAAAGGATCTACGTTGCAGGTAGGTGGATTGACAGAATGTACGAAATCCTGGAGAACAATACCATATACCAGTTCGGCAGAAGAGGCATTCAGATCCTCTTTTAACGCTGATCGAAGACCTAGAAATACGGTAGGTAACACCTCAGTCCACTGTACTGCAGTGTGGCATTGAATTGATTGTTTTAAAGAGCGGTAAAATCTCTCGACAATTCCATTGGAACTTCGATGGTAAGGACTGGTTCTCACTTTTTAAGTGTCCAAATACTTAGATAGAAATGTGAAGAGTTGGGATTCAAACTGACGCCCCTGGTCAGTAGAAATCTGTTCCGGAACTCCAAATCAAGAAATGCAAACAGTGTAAAATTTATTTGCCACAGTACCAGCTGAAATATCCACTAAAGGAACGGCTTCGAGCCAGCGAGTAAATCGATCAATGCAAGTAAAAAGATATGAATATCCATTAGAAGACGGCAATGATCCGACCAAGTCGAGATGCACATGATTGAACCGAGATGATGGCAAATTAAAATTTTTAGGTGGGATTGTGGTGTGTCTGACAGTTTTAGATCTTTGGCACTCCAAGCATGAATGTGTCCAGTTTGCTATGTCCTTTTGCATGCTAGGCCACACGAAATGTTGTTGTATCAGTTTCCTTGATGCCAGGATGTGACAGACGTAATTGACTAAAAATGGCATGGCAAAACCCAGGGGAACATAAGGTCAAAATCTTGAATTCTGAACATCACAATAAAAGTGGTTTTTCAGATGACAGTTGCATTGGCTGCAAGTTGATATTGTTGGTAGATTTGCTTTTCAAAAGGGTTTGTAATTCTGTATCCTGATGTTGTTCATCCACAAGGGCAGCAAAGTTTATTGGCGAATTAATGGCTAGTTCTTCGATACGAGACAAGGTGTCTGCTACGATATTCTGTGAACCCTCAACATAACGGCTTATGAAGTCTAGGTGTCTCATTTGACGAGGTGAGACTTTATCTGAACGCTGTTGAAAAGCAAAGGTTAATGGTTTGTGATCAGTGGAGATCATGGAAACACGTACTTCTAGCATATGTCGAAAATGCTTTACAGCTTCATAAATTCCTAATAATTCGCGATCGTAAATGATGTTTCTGGTTAGGGCTTGTGAGAGTATTTTTTAGAAAAATATGAAAGTGGTCTCCATGATTCTTGATCTTTCTGTCGTAAAACTGCTCCTATGCCTGTGTCAACGTAGAGTGATAATGGTTTAGATGCTGAAGGATATTACAAATTTGTTGCCAGAATGAAATCATTTTACTCTTTTGGAACACCTCGCGTGATTCTGTGGTCCGGGTTGTAACCCGTTTGTTATTTTTCTTGCTTCCAACCAAAAAAGAATTTAGAGGTGCTTGTATGGTCGTGGCATGAGGTAAGAAACATCAGTAGAAATTGAGCATGGCAAGAAATCTTAAGTCCTTTACTGTAAATGGTTCGGGCACATCGCAGATAGTGGTGATTCTATCTGAAAGGGGTCGAACGCCATCAGCGGACATTTTATGGCCAATAGAATACTTTTAGTTGGCAAAAAACGCATTTGGAAGGATTGAGATTGTCACCGTAACTTTGAAACCGTTCAAAAACAGTTCTTAAATGTGAGAAGTGCTTTTGATCTGAAGAGATGGTGATTAAAACGTCGTCAAAATAGGGTACACAAAAGCCCAGGCGGAAACGGAGGCAGCAATGAATGGCCATTGGAATTTGCAGTGCAATCGTAAGTCAACAGATATCAGGCGTTCACAAAAAGTTTGTATAGGAGTTCCATTTGCTGCATAAAGTAGAAATTTGGTAAGGCGCTTTTGCTCATGAAAATGTGGTGGAACGACAGATACATTTGCTCTGGTGTGTACAAGAAACCTTAAACCCGAATTCTTATTGATGACGAAAAGGCGTGAAATATTCCGTCCACTGTCGTTCAAGACTTTTAGCGATGACCCGTCTTGTTTCCCTGGTTGGGGACATTTGTTTGCCTTGTCACCAAAATTGTGGTAGTAAAAACAAATACCTGGAGTAGGGCTTTCATAACGTTTCCTCAATGGGCTATGATGTGCATATCGACCACGTGATGGGGAGCGATGGCGCTGAAAAGATTCAGCTTGAATGACTACTAACTGAGAGACCTATTTGGACAAATCATTAATTTGAGCCTGTAACACCACAATACCTAGATCAGGAGTCTGAACTGCATATATTTGCATTGGCATAGCCAGTTTGTATATTTTATCAGCTATTTCGGTCTGCTTTTTAAGTGGCTCACTACTCGCCGCTAAAATGGGTTGCATGTTAGATGGGAGTCTTTTCATCGATAATGTATTAAGAATGTTGTCCATTAGGTTACCGGCAGATAAGTCTGACGTTTTTGACAACAATTGAGAAGCCCTCAAATCACTCAACTGTAAATCTTGCAATAACTGCTTGATTTTAACTGTCTCGGATTCTGCATAAACAGAAATTAATTTTTCTTTCAAAGATTTGTATTTTTCATCGATAGACTCAGGATAATTTCACGAACTGATTGGAGTACATCTGATTCTAAAGCGGAGATCGCTGTATAAAATTGAGTTTCGTCAGCAGTAATGTGACTCAATTTAAACTGCACATCCAGTTGAATGAACCATAATGATGGGTCTTGGCGACAAAATGGTGGAGGCTTAACTGCATCTCGCACCACTTGTTAAGAAGCATTGTTGTCAACCATTTTAGACCAGTCAAATATACACAATAACCCAGAAAAATAACCAATATATGTATATAGCGACACAGCTTGGTACTTTAAATCAAAGAAATTGGCATCTCAAATTCAGCACGCAATACATAGATCCGATAAAATTCTGACAGAAATATGTTGACTCACCAGAATGTGGCACATTGAAACCACAGGTGAAATGTCTTACTTGCATCACATCACGTTTGACAATGTATTGTTGCTCAGGCTTTTAGCATATTAACTCCATATTTGTGCAACATTGCAAGTTGTTATTCGTAATAAATCCAAGGTCGTCAGTTTATGGAGGTATGATTTTTGTGAGAAATAAGTAAACATGCTTCTTTTAATACAATTTATATAATAAATAGTTTTGAATAATAATAAATAAAGTATATTTAAAAAAATAGGAGAATAATCAAAAAGAGAAAAAAAAAATTTGTTCCTCGTTGCTAAGGGATACCAAACTGGCAGCATTGAGTAGTAGTAGGCAGGTGACCACATCTTTTTATATTTTACTCTCTATCTGGATTTTTCACTATGGCTGTATGTATGTCATTATACCGTATCTGAATTACCATTATTTCTTCTCTATTTCTCCTTGCTTTCAATAGTGATAAGTAGAACTATTTTTGTTTTAGATTTGCTACTAAAAACATAGTTGAATGTTGTCGAAAAGTTCTGGAAAACTTTAAATTTAACAGGTAGGCCTAGTTTGGTATATTAGTTAATGCACATTATTGCTTCTTTATTCTTATTCATTTGAAGATCAAGGGGAAAGAAAAGTTTATATCAATGAAAGCTGATTTGAGGAAAAAAGTTTTCAGGCAGACAGTAACCATTTTTCCTCAGCACCACCGATCTTCAATGTGTAATCAGAGAGAACTCTCGGACAGCACCGATTTTCCTTGTTATTGATTTTTTAAAACTTAGCAATCCTGAAAAATGCAACTGATGGTTATCTAATCGTCCTTTTTGTGAAAAATGGACATAAACCAGCATTTTCCCTTGATTTTTATTTATTATAGAAATGCTGTATTCTAAAGAATAATTCATAAGTTTGAAGATTTTAAAAATATATATGCAATTTATAAATTCATTGTCAGCATTTTTTTTTTAAATTTAAACACAACATTATCTGGTCAAAAGACAGAATGGACTAAGAGAGCATTGATAAAAGTGTTGCTTCCTAGTAGATTAGTTTAAAAATGCAGCTAAAATTATAAGTGAAAAATAAAACTTTACATTGAAAAAACAGAAGTTAAAACTATTAAGCATTGAACAGACGTGCCAACTCTCCCGCATTTTGCGGGAGTCTCCCGAATTTTGAGTTATTCTCCCGCCCTCCGGAATTGATTTGAAAAACTCCCGAATTTTACTGCGATCGACGGCCAAACTCAAAATTACCTAATTTTTCCGCGAAAGTAAGTTTTTCTTTCAGCTTGAATTCCATCCCCTCTTATCAAACTACCATCTGCCTGAAGCGTAGCTGAACTTGCTTTATTTCCCCCCCTCTTCAACGTTACCTCTAAAAACACTCCTATTTCACCCGCCCCCTTACACTGGGGGCGGGTGAAATCTTCCTCTTCTTTCGTGTGGAGTTGAATGCAATGACGTCACATGTCGTTATCGAGTGACGTCCGTTCAGGAGTGGGGAAACTCGTACTCTCGATAGTTGGAATTGATATTGTATCTTGCTGTTTTTATAGTTTTTAATGCGTATTTTTCCACGGTTGGCAACAAGCTTGTAAACTAGCAACGTGATATCAATTATTCGTTTAGTCTTCGTATATTTAAAAAAAAAAAATTTTTTTTTTCAAGGATGTCTTAAGTCGAAACGGAAGTATGGATCAATTTCAACAAATCATGTACCAATGACTTAAGCAAGACTTAATAGCGGAGAGCTAAGTCTGCAACTCTTTTTTTCATGCATACAGTAGAGAACCATTTATCTGGTATCCAGATAATCCGGAAAAAAAATTTGCTCGGTTCTCCCGCCATTTTGAACTAAAACGATATGAAAAAAAAAGCGGAAACTGGACTAATCCTTGAAGTTGAGTAGAGGAAAATGTGAGGAAAGGAAGAATTTTTTTCCCCGTTTACCCAGAGAAACGTCATTTCTTCCGCGACCTTGAAGATTTTAGATCTTTATTCTCTTTTAGGTCGTTAAACTCAAAGGAGTGGCATGATGATTTCGTTTGCTGTTTGATTTACGAGGGGGTGGGGAAAATGCATTGCACATGCATATCAGTGAACAGAAGATGAAAGAGAAAAATATATTTATCTATTTAACATCGATTAATGAAAATAAAATGTTTTTCTTTTGAAGTGCGGTATCATTCGCAAGTTTTTCTTGATGTGGAATCACACCTACTTTAATTAAAAATCGCGTTTTTATAAAAATAAAAAAAAGGAGAATTGTTTATTAATTTAAGCATACAACTATTTTATGAAGCAGATTGCAGTTTCGTTTTTCTGATTCCACTTTATTTTTTTTCTTTTTCATGATAAATTTTGCACTCAATAAAATTATTTGTATTACCAAATTTTTTCATTAGTTTTTTTTTTTAAAGTCCGTTGATCTTGCCTTGTTCTAGGTTTTAATATTTATGCTAGTGCCGTTTTTTAACTATCGTTTCGGTTCGATAATTTTCAAGTGTTTTTATTTAGATTAATAGGTTTTCCTTTTATTTTCGCCCCCCCCCCCATGAAATATATTGCGTTATTTAATCATTGATTTTGTTTATTAGTTGATTTAGGAATCGTAATTATTTTTTAAACTTGTTTTTCTTGTCTAAACTTGCAAATTTTTTTATTCTTTTAAATTTTATTTTACTACAATTTTTTTCCTTTTTAGATTTAGGAGTGCTTTTCTTTTTTCTCTTACTTTAAAATGTGTTTAAATTTTTTCCTTGTAATTTGGGTTTGATAAAACATCGATTAACGACACTTTTTTGTCGATCCAGGAAACCGGGAAATTAAGACATCCGGGATAGCGATGGTCCCGAGCATCCCGGATAATTGGTTCTTTATTGTACAGACATTAGTATTTTTATACATTAGTATTGAATTGGTTTTTTAAAATAAAATAGTTATTCAATTTGTTTATTTTTTAGAAGTTTTTGTGCATTTTTATTACAGTGTCAAGGGTTTTTGAATAATGTTTTATTAAGGAAATGGTATTTATTTAAAGAGTATCTACCTAATATAGTTTTGTGTTGCTAAATCTGTGTTTAATTATTTTATTTCCATTTAATATTTTTAAACAATTATTGCTCTATTAGTGTGTAAAATTTCTTGCATTCTTATATTTAATAAATTTTTTACTTAAAATTCCTTAGAAGTGCTAAATGTTGCATACCATGCACCTTTTTTTACCCCTCCTGAAATCTCCTGAATTCTTGTTAGGGAAACTCCTGAATGTTAATTTTGCTAGGTTGGCACGTCTGATTGAATATTTGAAGCTTCAATTATTTCATTTGAAAATGTTTTTAAAAATTTATTTACCCTTTAAAATTAAATTCAATGTATAGATTTCTGTATCAATCCCTGTGTCAAAATATCTCAATAGCGCCATATAGTCTAAAAACATCACAGAGGAAAAGGGATTAGCTAAATGAGTTTTATTCATAACCTCTCTCAAGTAAAAATTTTATTCTTTTTTTAAAAAAAATATTATATCTATGGCACAAAACTCTTTAGTCCCTTTTATTTGATGTGAACATTTGAGTATATACTAATAAAAAAAAATTCTCAAATTCAATATTTAAATTTTTTTTTTTTTGAGATAAAACACGACACTTAACCATCAAAGTATTTTTGTGCAATGCATAGGCTCATAGATCCAACAGAAAATATTTAAATTTTTTTGAAACTTTCTGAATAAAAATTGTACCTACTTTCCAGCATTCCTCTTCATTTAACGTGAATATGACTTTGAATAGACCATATTGTTTTATTTTTTAATCATTTGCTATCATTTACAAATTAGTTTAAATAATGATGTATCAAAAACATGCAGATCAGTCTATATTCAAGAAATGAAAATAAAGATGTTTATTACTTTACAATATTTTTAACAGGAAATTTCAATAAAATAACAATAGTGTTCATCTTATGAATGAAATTTTAAATATTCTAAAATGTAATAGATTTAACTGTGCTAAAAATAGCTGATAGTTATTTTAGCATGGCAAAATTGTTTACAGAATTTTTTTTTTTATCTTAATCATTGTTGTAAAAAAATTCTGTTAGATGCAAATAACTAAGTAAACATTGTTTTACAAGCATATTCTGAACTAACTACGCTACTTGTTATTTATAGTTAGACAACAGGTTTTAACACAGAAGTTAACTCCTAGACAAAATACTCATTATAATGCTGAAAATATTTCATAATATTTACTGACTTAATTGGATACAGGATCATTAAATTAGTAATTGTTTTAATTCAAAGGTCAAGACTGCTAAGTATGTTGAATGCTTTTATAACATCCTCTCTAACAGATTATGCTTTGAAATGCTTTACTACTTTTCTAGAGTATATTTATCTAAAGGATAAAACATTACCAACGATACTATTTTAATACTTCATGTAACTATTATTGAAATTTAAAAAGTTTAAATAAAAGTGCAAAATTGTGAATACTTTTGAAGCAATTCATTCCAATTGCCGACCAATGTAAATAATCATGAAGTTACAATTCAACAATTAAAAAAGTTTTTCCAGTTTTTGATCATTTGGGAACAGAATTTGCTTCGACTGATATTTTTTTGTGTTTTCTGGCATAAAATTGCATTGGTGAAAAATTATATTTTAAGGAATATTTTAATTTATTGTTTTCTTTCATAAATAAATGTTTATTAATTATATGGTGTGCCCTTCCACAAAAAAGTGGCACTAAACCAAATGTAATGATAATTTTGAAAGTTTTTAAATGTTAGATCAAATACTATTTAATCTTATATAGCTCTAATATTAGTAGATAGGATTCAGGAGTCTAGCGTTTTCTAGCACGGGAGTATATATTGCATCTATCTAATATTAAATAATATTTTGTAACCTGGGTAGTCTATTCCAAATCACCACCAACACATGCATCAAAATTATACATATAAAATATTATTACATTACTATCAAAGAACATTAATATCAAGGTAAGCAAAGGAATACAAATAATCTTTTAAATAATTTAGATTCATCATTAAAATTTTCAATTATAAATATTTTGAGCTGCTCTGCTGTACTGCTTGAGCTGCTCTGCTGGAATACTAAAAACAAAAGTAAAAATCTTAAGTCTTATCTTTCATTTTGTACAAACTCCACGCTCCCCTCCCCCCTTTTTCTTCGCATTTTCTAACTGTCTTACCTAAAATTTTGCAGGCAAAAAGAAACTACGCAGTTTGATTTTGATATAGCAGTGCAGCCAAGAAAAATAAATCTAAAAATAGTATTAAAATTTGAATAAAAGAACAGGTTGTAACAGCACTACACACCAGTGATTTTTTTTTTCTTTTTTTCACAGACTTTGCTTATAGCATCATTTTGTCTGCTTACTAAAACTACGATATACACTTTACGTTAAACTATACCTATATTCTACACAATTTTACACTCTGGTAGAAATGTATTCGTTTGCGTGCGGTGTATCGGTTATACTGAAAATTTTGTATTCACAATTTACTGATATTTAGATTTTTTTTTTTTTATGATGGACATAAAAAAAATTGTTAACTTACTTCAAGCGTATCCAATCTTTAATGTTGAAAAGTGATTTTTTTCTAACTTAAGTTACAACGTTTACATGGATATTTAAAATTTGAAAACTTTTTGTTTCACCATATTGCCTATTTCCGTTTTAAACAGCGTTGTTCTTTTAATGAACATTTCAATATTTAAGCAATTATTTTCTTTTTAAATCATTATACAAATGTTGATTCGTTTTTTGAAATTCAGTATAATTATTTTGCCTTTTTTCTAACCAGCCATTTCTTAAATGAATGTGTCTTCACATTATTACATCACATAGCTGGAGATCTTCATTCATCTCATCTTTTAATTGAACCATCTCTCTTGAAAGTGTTTTCTGAAATTTTGAAAGAAGATATTGAATTGGACCAAGTAAGTTTTATCCATTTTAAAAGAGAAATCGTGGGAAAGGCTAGAGCAAGTTTTATCCTTTATTGAAGAACCATGCTATACTGTTTGTAAATAGAATAGGCATCTCAAAGTTACTCGATCTCCTCACTTTAGCTTATCCATTACACTGATTATGGCTAATGCTGCTTTTACCCTACACAAGTATAGTCAAACTTTAAACTGAAGCGTAATGCCTTCGAAAAAAGTAAGATTTGGCAAATCCAAGTAGAATGGAAAGGAAAAATGAGTTGAAAGCACATAATCTTGAGAATTCTATTCTGTTTACAACGAGTATGGCTTGAACTAATTAGGACCATTTATTTTCCATATTACCAAAAATTCATATTCTCCTATATTGTAACATAAATAGAAAAACAGTGTCTGAATAAAATGCATTGAAAATAATTAACGTTTTCACACCCTGGGCGATGCTGAAAACGGCTGCTTATATTCTATTTACAACGAGTATGGTTTGAACTAATTAGGACCATTTATTTTCCATATTACCAAAAATTCATATTTTCCTATATTGTAACATAAAGAGAAAAACAGTGTCTGAATTAAATGCATTGAAAATTATTAACGTTTTCACACCCTGTACAATACTGAAAACGGCTGCTTAACTAAATTTTGGAAAAGGAATCTAAATTTAAAAGAAATAGCTTATTTTTCCTCTTGAATTGTCTTGCTTGTTTAGTCATAATGCTGTATAAAATTGCATTTTATATTTCAAATTATAATATTTCTAGCAGAAATAATAAAATCTGCATCAACCCTAAATGTTAATTTAAGAAACATATGAAGAAGATAAATAACAAATGGCATACAAATATATGAGCCTAAACATTTGAATTTATTTTTTGAACTTTAGCAGAACAGTTTTATAGACTCTTCCAAATCAAATGTGTTTGAGATTTCATTTTCCATAGAAATTATTGCCAAAGAATTTAGTCTCTCTTGTGTTATTGTAGACCTTAAATAACTTTTTGTAGCTTTAAATTTGCTAAAAGAACGTTTAATACTTGCTATAGATAGTGGGATTATTAACAATATTCTTAAACTTATCTACAATTTTGAAAAAATATCTTTTAAGCTGTTCTCATGAATGAACATTATGAGATCAATTGGATATAAATTGTATTATTATTTCTCTCTTATAATTGTACATGTTTAAATAATATTTTAAAGGAATTTTCTATTCAATATATGCTATTTTGTTAAAAATTATATTATGAAAGGAAAAATTATTGTTTACTGCTGCAACAAAATTATAAGTTTATAAACATTTTTATTCATTTATAAATTCATTCTCTGATTTCATCATTCAGTGAAATGCCTTTGAATGACTTGCCAATAAACAAATTCACTACAGTATATTGCTGACTCGTTAATATACCTTTTGGTGATCCACTTTATATAAAATGTTTATGAAATATATACTATCTTTAAAATAACCGTTTAAAATAAACTAAAAATGGCTTTGTATAAAATACAATTGTAAAAGAACAAATGGTCATTATAATAATAGAAAATTTTAAATTATTATTGATATCAAGTAATTTTTGAGAAAAATGAGATGTTTTTCTACCCAGACTTATATAGTTTTTGAAACTATATATAAAAATTAATAAAAACCTACACGTAACATATATTACAACAATAATAAAAGTTTAGATAAATCAAATTATGAAGCTATGGATGCTGCTATTAGCAAATATTTGTAGAGAAAAAGAAGTCTTACTTTAGTTTCCCAGAAAATATTTTAATTACCTTTTTAAATATATATCAAATAAAAAATTATGTAAAATATTTTAAGAATGAATTGATGTTTACTAAGATCTTGGCAATTATCTAATCTTTATTAATTATCTTGGAAATTTACCTTTCCATCTTGTTTCTAAATAGCCCTTCAAAAAATCTGGTGAAATTTTGATGAAAAATTTAAGTTAAAATTATATTTTAAGATGAAAAGGACATATTTTCTACAGGAAATATAAAGATTTATATCAACAAAGTCACATTATATCAAAAGAGCATTTGGGACACAGGTTCACATGTACAGTGCACAAAGAAACGAAAAATTAACGAAACACTTCAAATAACTTTTGATTTAATGATAGGATTTTGATGTACTGGGGCTCAAAGGTTTGAGGGGTTGACCTCAAACATGCTAATTAGTGCAGATGGTATTTTAGCTGCAAAACCAGACATACTGTTTGTCTACGATAGGTACTCTGACCGCCACAAAGTCTGCGACAGTCTGGTGCTATGGAAACAAGAAGAGGGCATTTTAGGGAGGGTAGCTTTGATGATAGCTTGTATGGGAAGTATACCAGATTGGCTGCCTCAGCCACCAGCAGGAGACTTATTTAATCTGATTCAATAACTTTTTAAAAGATTCACATGGATATTTCTTTCTTACTTAAAAAGATTCTCTTTACTCAATCGTTTGCTATTTTTTATATACAAATGGGAAAAAAAGAAGAAAAAAAGTTTACTTTTATTTATTACGAATGTTCATTGATTATTAGATGGTTTAATTTCTAAACTTGGACATTTTTTAAAGCAGTTAATTTCTTTTATTGAGTTTTCTGGAAAAAGTGAAGTGCTTAAACTTATTAACTCTGATTTTAAAAGGAGATAAAACTTTTGCTGAAAATAGAAATAGTTCACTTTATCTGTGCCGAAAAAATATTAAATATCTTTGTTTTTATTATTTTTTTTTAAACTGAAAGCAAGTTACCGCAAATAGGATGAAATCTAAAACTATCAACGATGATTTTTATCAACACCCATCAAACCATCTAAAAGTCTTTTTTGTTGTTGTTTAAATTACGCTTTCTTACTCGTATTTGAATGTAACTTGTATAGTTTTTCTCACTATTTATTAAAAAAATGTTTCAGGAGCGAATACTTATTTCTCTTCACTTTAGAGCTAACACAATAGACCGAAGAAAGAGGTCTCATTTTCTCTCGCCGAAACTAGTCTTAAAGAGAGACCCGCACCCCTACTTGAAATAATCATAACTCGTTACCATAGTCACCGCCACACCTCCAGACGAATGTCTGTCAGAGTACCTATGGTAGACAAACAGTAAATCCTACTGTCTCTGACTAAACATGCCTTTTTTGGGATGAATTGTGATAATTATGATTCCTGACTGGCAAAATATTTGTGGTAACCACAATCTGAGAAGAATTGTCCTAATTGTTTTTAAATATCCTCCTATAAAAATCTGCTGAAATTTGGATGATAAATTAATTAAGAGAACATTTTAAGCACATGCTCGCGTGTACAGTACACTAAAACAATTTAATAACTTTTGATTTAATGATCAGATTTTAACTTATTAAGACTCAATGGTTTGAGAGGATGACCTCGAATATGCCAATTAGTTAGCACAGGTGATATTTTAAATGTCAAAATCAGACAGAGAAACGTACTTTCTCTGAATAAATATACCTTTTTTTTTTCAATGGATTATCATGATTATGATTCCTGACCCCCAAAATCTAGGGGGTAGCTGCAGCCTGGGTAATATGGTCCTAGTTGTTTGGTTGTTATTTTTTGCGCATTTCACCACAGTTCCAGAACTTCTAAAGCAAATTTTTAAAAAATTGTCCGCAATTATAAAATTCGATCATACAATTATAATTCCTTGCAAAAAACCTTTAATACTTTATTTAATTTAATAATAGTCAGAATAATTTTGAATTGTGAGGTATAAAAATTTTTACATAATTTTAAAGAACGTAATTTTACATGACAAAATACAAAATCAGTCGCTTAGTTCGTTTGATATGGAATTTTAACTATTTATTAAAATTTGATTTCTGTGGAAGTTCTTCAGAAATTATGTATAGAACTAAAGAAAATGTTGTTGAAGAAGTTACTATACACGCAGCAATGATATAGAGAAAACTTGTGTACAGGGCAAGCCATCGGACCAGCGCATAGTGAATATTTCTGAAAGATTATTTGTCTCGTCCATTGGGCCTGTCCAAGTTATCTAGTCTATCCATTGAAGACCAAGAGATCGACTGGATAATTTAGAGAGTAATTAGTGAATTGGGTGATTTTAGAATGCTATCTTTACTTGACTAAAATTATAAATTCTATTCTTTAAATCATATTGAATACAAATACTTTTCTCAAAAAGTTATATCTATCATTATGTTATTCTCAAAGGTTATGTTAATGCAGAGATCTCTGAAGTCTTTTAATAGAATAATGAGTTTTGAAAACAGCTTTCTTCTGTTTCTCAGCTTTTGAATTCATTATAATGTCTTTTTTTCCACTAAGCTCTTCAGTCATTAGCAATACATATTTATAGAATCATGATCTAGATACCGCTGACAAAGTAAAATAAGTTTTCAAACCACTGATGCTTACATAAACTTTCTAATCAAGAATTGAAGATGGTGACATTCAGCAAATCATGTCATTTTTTTAAATTTTATAACGGTAATTGAAGAAATGTCCAAATTTTGAGTTTACATTCAGTTTTGAGTTCACCAATGTTCAACTCCATAGTCTTGTAATTTTAAACAAAATTCAGAAGACAGGGGTACACTTGGTTCAAGTATTAAGAGAAATTATGTCATTAAGAGATCCCATTATAATGACTTAGGGAGATCGTGAGACAAGTGAGCCCCACATTTCAAAGAGACTGGGGGATCTGCACCAGTTTTATTCAAAGAAAATTTTTTCTTTTGAAAATTACTTTTTTTAAATTAATTTTTAGCATTGAAATTTGAATGTTTAGCTTTTTATTTCATTCTTATTGTCATTGCTTTTGAAAACAGTTCCAGAAGCCCCACACGTAAGAGCTACATTTTAATACAAATCAATTATAGAACTAGGAAAAAGAATCTTAATAAGATTATTAAAGCAAGACTCTTAAAGTAAAAGGAAATTTACACATGTGTTAATTTAACAACAAAAAGACCTTTTGATGAAAATTATAGTTTAATGAAGCTAAATATTTTAAAATGGAAAAAAATTCAGAATTTTAACTAAATTTGAGAGTGACCCTTTTCCCATTGAATTTACAATGTTTACTTAAATATAAAACATAACTTTCTTTTCTATGCTAGCATGTTTGATTTTAATTTCAGTATCAAGAAGATTTGATTATGTACATACTCACTAAATTTAGCCGTGAAGTTCAAACAAAATTTATAAAAGAGCAACAGATTAAAAAAGGAGGAAGCAAATTAAGGTATGTTACTTTTAATATCTTTGTAAGTTTAATACGTCAAGAAAAAAAATGAATCATAAAATGCTAGAAACACATTTTACAAATAGTTTTATTCATTTATAACTGTTGCTGGTTGATTTTTGTAGCATAAATTATACTATATTTGAAATAAATATTTGCGGAAATTTAAAAATTTAATGCAAAAGAGTTTAAGCGCAATTAATACCAAATAATCTAAAATTGTGAGATAGTCTAAGTGGTTTCTACGTGGCAGAATAATTTTGAAAGCACTTTGAAACAAGAAATCTCTGTTTAAAGAAAATCGTGATCAAACTTATCGATCTTTAAATGTACAGAATTTTGCAGGTTATTAAATAATCAGCATTAACTGAAACTGTAACAGGAGTATTTTCTATTAATTAAATTTTATATCATTAAGAATGTAAGATGGAAAAAATATTTAGAATATATATTGGCAAGTGTACTCAGAGGTTCTGCAAGAGATTTTCGATAGTGCCGTGGCGCTTTTGCCGAAAAATACGGTACATGCAGCTGGGAGGAAATGTTGACCGCACAAAAAATGTGCATGTGGAGGATTGCTTTTCCCTCTCTTCCCACCAGACTTGGTAGACACCTACACTTTAGTTAACAATCTCCAATTCAGTTTCTGTGATAGATTAATCCTCTACCTTTTTCCCTCTCTCGTTTCTCATTTATGGTATAACATCAATCCTCTACCCTAAATATCAGGATAACTATTTTTAGAAGCAAATTCATAAAGAAATTTCCAAAAAAAGAACTTTCAAATAGTGTAGTAAGGAAAGAGCACTTTTTGGTACTGATTGCCAATCATTATTTGTGTAAAACTACAGGGGGGGGGCGTTTTTTCACGGCAGAGCATTTTATCAAATAATGTTTCTAATCAGAAGCCTTTAATAAAAAAAATTAGCTTTCTTTAGGTCATCTCTTACCCGCTTCAATGTTTGTTGGAAAAAGCATAATAAAATATATAATGTGTTAATTTTTAATTTTTCAACTTGTAAAATTTTTAAAAACTATATATTTCTATATCTTGGAGTGATAATCATGCTTTGTTTATCATTGTAAATGCTTCTAATTGAATAGCGATGACTCCTCAATCAATAGCAGTGTTAGCAGTCATTGTTTACTTATTGAAGAAGACGATGACTTATTTTGGTGGTACCTACAATTTGAACAAGACAAAGATCCAGTCTCCAGAATTTCTGAACATCTTCCTACATCAAAACAAGATGCAAGTAGCTATATAAATTGAAAATATAAATGATTAGAATAGCATGCTTCATTGCATGTATTTCCCCATATCTTCTAGTGTGCCATTTAAGTAAGCTGTTTTGTGTTCACTCTTATATTGACTACAACAGTGTCCTCTGCTTGTTTTGTTGATGAATCTTTTCCATCACTCATATAATTTCCTATACATATATCCTTGAAATGATCAAACAAAATTTAAGAAAAATAATTAAAACTCTTGTTACCTTTGTAAGATATGATGAGATTCATTGAAGGATTTAAACATGAATATCAACTCATTTATAATACATGAAAATTCATCACTGGAATTTGATCTATCATGTTTAATGTAGCACTTTTCAGTAAGCAAAAATTATCTACCAAATATACTTTTATTGTTAAACTGATTCTCATGAATGCTACTGAATTCCATACACTTTACATTAGGTATTTCTTTGTCCCATGAATTATTTTTTGTAATAATTTTCCGTTATTTATTACACTATTTACTAGTTTACAGCTGTGTACTAGTTAACAGGTAAAACATGTTAAAAAAACAATGAAAAATAGTTAAGTTTTAAAATTTATTAGTATAGGATAAACTAGATATTTGAACACTCTTGAAAACTATGTTACAGTATAGGTTGTGCAAACATAAAAAGAAAAATCTAAATATTAATTTGTGAAACTGCAAATTAATTTAATCCTATCTTCGAATAAATAAACTCGTCTTTTGAAGTAATTATAAGCAACTCTCTCCAAACATCCTAATAGGTTGAATTGTTTACAATGAGTCATTAACTTAAAAACTATCATATTTTTTTTTTTAACAATTAAGTTTGTTGCTATTCTGGTTCAAGAACTTCAAACTGACTTAGCTGTTATAGAATCAACACTATGGTTCAAAGCCATTTATATTCCACCATAAAATATTCCAAAATTTCATACAGTCTTATTAAATTATTAATAAAAATAAGTTACTTCATTTATTTTTTTATTTCTGTAAAATGCAAAAGAAATGAGTTTATTTGCTTTGAACTGTCTTAATTGTCCCTTCGTTGTGTTACTGTTCTTCAGATTAGACTCATAGCCCGAAAAATATTGTCATTTCCACCCTTGCTTTCGTCAAAAGATTCACGTGTTTGCAAAAGGGGACCCTTAAAATACTTTCTGATTATATTAAAATTTTACTAATCCTTAATTAACATTTAATTGAGCTTTTTTTTAACATTGGTTATTTTGACAGATATTTAATTGAACATTGCAAATAATATTGAAATAGTTATTTTTTTTAATTTCTTGACATTTTGATGCAATAGTGGACCCTTAAGACATATTTGAATTATTCTGAAATTCAGTATTATTTGACTCGTTCATAAAGAGCTCTGATTTAACGAAAACCCTGATTTAATGAGCAAATCCAAAATGCTTGGATAGTACAATGTTAAGCCTATTGGAACATAACTTTCTTTAAACGAGCAAACCCCAGTTTTAGGGAGCAATTTTTTGTGATTAATCAAATTTCTACATACTTTCACCTCTCCAGTAGTTAATCTCTACTTGGAAAAATTTCTTTAACATTCCAAAGACAACTGAAAGTTAGGATAAGCCAACTAAATGTCATAAAATTTGGTATTTTAATGTCATTTACTGCAGTGATTAGACAAACATAAAAAAAGAGAATAACTTGATTTTATGATCCAAGTTGATGACAATTCCTTAGCATCTGCTTACTTTTCTGCTTCAATGTCCTAACTAATTACAGTGGTAACGAAATAACAATTAAGATCAGCAATAATACTTTTTAATGTTGTCAATACCGTATCAAAATTATTTTAAATCAAATTTATTAAAACAAGTATAGAGAATAACATGAGATTTATCACCATTTTAAATAAATCTTCCCAATTTAAAAAAGAATTCTATGCTTGTTCCCCTCGTATTGAAAAAAACGTGATGAAGAGAGTTACAAAGGTTAATTGAGTATCCTGCCAATACATGTAGGCATCCTTATTTTCTTTTTTGTATTTTTACAATTTTAACACCAATCTGAAGGGACAATAACAAAGTTATAAAAAGTCCACATTTGAAGAAAAAAATAAATACTGTCATTTATTTATACCATAGTAGTTTTTAATTATTCCTTATCTCGGAGTTTTCTTGGACAGAACATCAGCAATCTTTTTTTTTAAAAAAAAGAAATTTTAAAATTTATTTAAATGTTTCCTACTCACTAAATGGAACTTAAATACACGTACCAAAATGTAAGTTGAATTTGTTTTTGAAACTACTTCATTATTTTTTATATGTTGATAGTACCAAAATGACCTAAGTATGATGGCTTATACTTAATTTTATGTTAACCCATCTGGTACTTAGAACAACTGACAAAAAAAAAGGATGTTAACGTCATGTGGTTTTTATGGGCTTGTAATCGTCAGCAGAGTTTCAAGCTGGGAATTCTTTAACATCCTCTGCATAGTACTGATGTAGCACAGCAAATCCAAAATTCACCTTATTTTTTGATACACCTTTGTCAATCAACAAGTTAGTTGAATCCCAAATCTTCTAAAACGGAATGTAAGTATTTTAATATTGACCTAATACGTAAGTTCAGTTTTTAAATTTTCTATCGAAATTTTTTTTAAAATTAATTTTTGGAATCTCTGAACTTATATATGTGATGTATCAGAAAAATTATATACAGTGAAACCTCCGTTAAGCGGACATTCATGGGACCAAAAAATTTGTCTGTTTATGAGAGTTGTTCGATTACGGGAAGTGTACCCTAATAACGAAATTTAACACCGTGAATTGTTTTTAGAATATTTTCAAAGAAGTAGAAATAATTAAATAATATCTACAAGGATACTATAAATATCTACAAGAATATTTATTAAACTATAAGAAAGATAAAAAAGAATATATAAAGAAGTTTGATATAAATACATAATTATGGATGTAGCTACAGATAAATAAATAAATAAATATAATTTTCCTATTAGCATAGATACTCAAGTTAGACATATGATACCGAATAGGAGCTTTCTGTCCTCAGTCCGTTTCAGTTATGTATTAGCTTTACATCCCCTTACACCTACTTATCATTTGATAGGGAACATGGTTAATACCTTCTTGAAAAAAAACCTCCATTGATTCACAGCAAAAAAAGTAATGCATACCTGTAAGTCAGGAGGACCTATGGAGTTGATTATTCACAACTGATCAGCTATCAAGTGTCTGAATAAATGTTTCATTTATATAAACACCTCAACAAATACTTCTGCTCTCTTTTTTTTACCCCAGTTGTGTTAAATACAATCTTCAAATTGATAAGAAAATTAAAAAAAATTTCAATGGGGAAGAAGTATTGAGAGATGTCATTTCAACTCGAGGGATCTCATAACCTGTGTGGTCCAGATGAAAAGATGCCGATGTCAGAATTATTTCAGGAGTGCAGTACCGTTTTCTCTCCTTTCTTTTCAAAGATAAGGCAAAGTGACAGGAGAAAGATTGATTTTTCAGTGGTGAAATAGCCTAACAATATTTTTAGTTATGGATAAGGCAAAAAATTTTATTTACATGCTTTAAAAATGGTGAAAAGTTGCATTTTTTTAGCTTGCAATTTAACGTAAAAATAGATCCTTTTTCAAATTTAGAAAAAGTAGTGTCTGGCTTGTAGAGATAGAAAACAACGTTTCAGGACCAAAATGACTGACCGCGTCCGGTTACGGGAGTGTCCGCTTTGCGGAGAATGTACATAATGGTTTATTCATAGAAGATTCTCGGGGAATTAAAAATATGTCCGTATTGAGAGGCGTCCGTCTTGCAGGAGTGTCCATAACAGGAGGTTTCACTGTATTTATTTTTACCTTTTATGTTGAACTAAAATATCTTTGTTGAACAAAGTTGAATCCTCCTGTAGTTAATTTCTTAATTTTGAATTATTAAATTTTTTAAATAATTTTTCTACCCATTTTAAAGTTATATGTTTGTGTTTAGATTCTGAGTAAGCTGCAGATAAAAGGATTTGTTTCAGTTGAAAAACTCAAGTTATTGAAGGAAAAAATGGTAACTATTATTTTTGGTATATTTATAAATTACAATAAGCAACATTCCAAATATTCTCCATATTACAAAGTCTTAGGATAAATAATCTTTTGAAGTTTATCTTTCCAATTTTAATCATTTTTGTAAGAAAGTTGCAATTGAGTTTCAGTATAACCAATTCGCTCTCCTCTTTTCATGTTCCCAGTTTGAGAAAAATTTGCCTGATTCATTCTGCTTATCAGTAGAATTCTTTATAAATCATTCCATATTCTCACTTCAAATACTCCTTCAATGACATGTTAAAACTTTTTGTTTTATTAAAAGTAAAAATTATATAGATTAAAAATTTTGTAACTTTTACTTGAATAACAGTAAAAATGCTGTTTCTCCATGTAACAAAATTTTCTCTATAGTGATTTTTTTTTATCTGAAACTGTCAAAATTATCAGTTAGCAATTTTTAATAAAAGGAGTCTTGACATAGATTCAAACATGAATTTTTTTAAAAATAGAAATGAGCTTTTTCATATAGTTCCATTTTCGTTAATCATCATTCTTGTCATCTTGTAAATCTAATTGCATAACAATCATGACAAAAAATTTTATAAATGTCCACATAAAAGAAAATTCGGTGAGCAAAAACAACATTAGTTTCTAATGAAGGGCAGATGCATTTCAGTTTGATTTGACAAATAGTTGATTTTTGATGGTTTTAAATTTTTTTTTTTCGCTTTCATTGGTTTCCATATTGTTTAGTTAAAGTCTAATAACCTTTCTTTTAATTTAAATGTTAATTTGCAGCCCCTTATGAGAACAGGTTTTTACTTCATTCCTTGTTCTAAAATAAACCATATTTTAAAATGAACCTTCATTTCTTATTTCGAAATAAGCAAATATGTATATTAAAGTTAGTCATTATGGAACACCCTGTATAAATTACACATATCGCTACCATGAGTAAAAAAAATTTTATTAAAAATATGGATTTTGTTTTGGAATTAGACATTTTTACAGACGCAACTTTAAAGCCAAGCAATAAGAAAATATATTTGACAATTTCCAAAAGATTTTAGTAAAGTTAGGAAATTAATATAAGCAAAAAAAATTTTTAAAAAGCCATTTAAATCTAACAAATGACTAGTGAGTAAAACGGTACTGAAAACATAGAAATATTTTTGATTGCCTCATGAAACTTAAAGGTGTTTCTAAAAACCATGTTTCAACTGCTCTCTGTTTTCTCAAGAAATCCAAATAAATATTTTGTTGTTTTCACATGAGTCTTCTTTTCTAATGATTCTTTAGATTGGGATAAAGTTTTTTATTCGTTTAAATATTGATTTGTGAGCCCTATTGTGTTTTTTACTTCATCTTAGACATGGATTTTGAAATTATATATTAACATGTTGAGCATTTTTTTGGAAATCCCCTTACTCACACTGATTAGAACTCATAGTGTTGTATAGCATTGTAAGGTGTACTACTAACAGATTGAAATAAATAAAAATTAGGTAATTTTTAACTAATTTTTCATTAATTTCTTTAAATGATGTAAAATTTTTTACTTTTATATCATATATTAAACTGCTAGTCCTCCATAACAGACATGGTCTAAGCAGAAAGTTCTATGTCAGTCACGAATGACTGGTGTGGCACTGAACAAGTTAAAGGGGGGTTTTTTTGTTGATAATATTACATACCTTATACAATGCAGATACTCTATATATTTTTAAAGCGCAAAAGTTCAACAATGTACTAGGCAATGTATATAAAAGAAAACAAATTTATAAAAATGATATATTTTGTTCAAAGATAGTATTGCTTTGTATATATGTATATTTGTAATATTTTAAAACAGAAGGCAGCTCAAGATTCAAAACTTGAAGCTATACCAAATGAAGATCTTTCTCAAATCTCAATTTTTGACGATGATGTAACACTTCTTTTACGAACATTAGTGCAAGCTGGTGAAAGGCAGCATCTGATTTGGCTTCAAGATGTCCTTCTTGAAACTTGTTATGTTAAGTTAGGTATGTTCTGTTTTACAAACTTTTTGTCAGCTGAAGCTTCAAAACCTAAATGAATCAATCATATTCTGCAAATATTACTCAACTATTCCTTGAAATTACCTACTATTACAGCTCTATGATTTGTAGCCAACATTTTCTATGCTGATAATGAAATTTGTGCAAAACTTTTAAATTAAAAAAATTAGCATTTTCTTCTTAAAAGAAATCATTTGTTCTTTTAACTTTTTAATATTCTAAAAATTACTCCATTCTTGCATTGTTAAAAAAATTGTAATTTTCATCAGAAGAAAAAATCTCTTTAAATTGGCATTTTTTTGAACTTAAAAAAATTCTTACTTACACGAATCTCATGTTTTGCTAACACTCATAGCAAAAGGATTTGAGAATTGAGTAACTTTTTGACTGTCTCAAATCCAAACTATATTTTTAACTAAAATTTAAACGCTTTTAGTTAAGTTCACAAGTACCAAACGTTTTTGTTTCACTGCCATTTTCTATCACCGTATCATTTTAGATTGTTTTGTATTTTCGTTGCTTAAAAACAGTTTATTAAAACTCTAAAAACTATTTTATTTTTGAATCTTATTTTACTTCAGCTTTCCAAGGAAGAGAACAATAGCATTTTTTAAAAATGAAGCTTACCGTGGATTTAATAAGTCATAAAAATGTTAAAACTCAGAAAAAAACTATGGTCAAAGTTGCCGAAAATATAAAATACTAATTGAGATAATTTATCAACCCTTCTTTGTTACTAAGTAGTTGTTTTTTTTTTACAAATGCAGATTTTAATGTTATTTTCTTCGATAGGTTTGAATGAGGATGCAGCAGAATCTATTGTTCTCCATTCTATAAGTAAGTAAAAAGTTACAATAATGTATACATATATATTATAATGTTGAGAAAACATGGAAAAAATTACGGAATAATGAAAAAAAGAAAGAATAAAAATGAATAAAAACACAGAAAGAGAAGATATAATCTTTTCATCAGCTTACACAACTATATCGGCAAAAAAGAGTGCTTTCTAATATTGTATCTATATAGCCAAAACAAAATATATCAATACAATAGTGTAAGCAGCACTCAAAAAAATGTTTGAAACAAAATAAAATAGAACACATTGAGTAATAAATATGACGCATAAACAGAAAATAAAATGTGAAGAAAACAGAACAAAACATAAAACGAAGTCTATAAAGCGAGTAATGAATTCAAATGAACTTACACGAACGGGAAAATTTTTAAGAAGGATTTAAAATATTTTTTGACCAGATTGCCAGATTACAAAATATGAAAACAGAACCGCAAATTGAGTTGAAATTGAAAATAGAGGGGTTTTGTTTTATAGTGTGTTATAACTGCAATACTGAAGCGTGTTTGATTTGTTAGTTTCCAAGGATGGGCCAAAAATGGATGTGCGCAAGGTGATATTATACTGGATAATTTAATTAACATTTATGGCAGTTTTTAATAGCCTGAAAGTATATAAGGAAATATAGGTAGAGGCAGAACAAGAAATTCCCCAGAAAATCAGAGATATTAACTCATTTACTTATGCAGGGGTGCCACTCTAAAAAAATTTCAAGACTGAACTCATTTTTTGACCAAATAATACTGTCTAGCATTGTTTACCAAACTTTTAGAAATTTATAGCACACTGACACCAAAATTTACCTTTCCTTGTTATTAGCCTATTAAATCAATAATTTGATTATTTCTTCTAATTTTTTATTTTATGTTTTTTTAACAAACAAAACGAAAATAACAGCCAACCTTGTATATTTTTTAACAACCTGAAACCATTCGTATTCCTGTTTTTCACTTCACCATTACTTATTTTTTGCTCTAGCACTATAATTCTTTCTTTTTTAAAAAAATAATCTTGATTTAACTTTGACCAGCATGACGATAGGTTATGGTGGAGGAAGCAAATTAGAGCAGACTTAGATTCATTAATAGTACAAAATTTAATTATACAAGTAGATAAAGTTCAGACAATCCCATTTGTCAAGACTTTAAAGAATGAGATTTAGTGAAGCTGACAAAAAGAAGATAAATTAAAGTCCTGACATCAATACCATATCATATGTTTTCATTAAGATAGAATATTTTTTTATTTCGACAAAAAAAAAATTACAAAATTTCTAATGAAAAAAAAAAAAAAAGAAAATTTTTTTTAATTGATAGAATTTATTAGTCTATTGAATTTTCTCAAGACTGATTTCAGTCCCTAGGACTGAAAAGTGGCACCCATGCTTATGTTACCTATGTGTGACACAAAAACCTGTGTCAGAAAACTGGAAAAATCAAAGCATATGATATTTATCGATAAAACAATTTCTTTTTTAGACAGATCTATGACATTTAATACTTAAAGGTTTTGATTTTAGCTTCAATTCATAAAGTAGTGCTAAAACTATTATACTTAAATATTCAACGATAAGAACAGGAGAACTGAATTTATATTAAAGACGCAAAATAAAAGTCATAATTGTAGATCAACTATCATAATTACACAGATGTACAGTCCGCAAAAAAAAAACGAATCACCCTGAATAACTTTCGTTGTAATGATCGGATTTTCACGAACTAAGTGTCAATCTTAATGGTGTTTGGGGGTGACCTCAAATATGCTAATTAATTAGAGCTAACTATTAATTAAGTTACGAAATCAGACACAAAAACGTACTTTCTCTGAATAAACTTATTTTTTTTTTTACATATTTGGAATCTAGACACTTGAATTAGGGGGGGTAGACAAAATTTAAAAAAAAATTGGGTGGTAAATTGGGCCGCAATAAAGGTTTATATATTTGGCGATAGTCCAGAGAACCGCCAAAAAAAGTCGCCTATGCAAATAAATAGTTTAAGATAACCCATTGACTAATTCAAAAGAGGAGTGCTTAGTTTTACTAGGTTGCTACGCAACCAAGCTTTGATAGTTAAAAAATTGAAATAATGTTCAGTGATTGCTCGGAGAGGTTTAATTTATTGTTAATAGAAAATATCTCGAAGTTTCTTGGCAATAAACAATTTTTTTTAGGGGATTTCTGTCCAAAAAGCAAAAAAAAAATTATTTTAATCTCCTTTGAAAAGTAAATTTGAATCGATTTATAAATTATTTATGATAGTTTTTAGAATTTAAATACATGAACTTTTTATCTGATATTATTTAGATTACACTGTTTTTACTATATTTATTCCAGGATTTTATACTAAAATCAAATGAACATAACTTATTATAGCTATATGCAAAATTTTAGGGATAATCATTTTTACAGCTTTAATCGAGTCTTCTAGGCAAGAAAGTTTGAAGGAAAAAAAAAGTGCTTGATAATAATTCTAACGCACATTCACAAGGTTTTTTATAATTTACCATATTTCTTTTTTCTATAACTCAATGAATTGCTGAATGTTTAGTGGCATTTTAAAAAGATTGAAATATGTTATGTTTAAGAATAAGATATTGAAATAATATGTTGCATGTTGTAAGATTCATTGTTTAAAAAATCTCTTCATTCTACTAGATATTTAGGTTACATCGTTTTCTTTGGATAAAGATGATTAGAAAATAGCATCCTCATGATTCGATACATTCTGAAACTTATACGTTCGCAAATTCACCATAAAATGTCGCACAGCATATTCTTCATTTACGATTAGCTACATTTACCACCAAATACTGCTACTATGGTTATTTTTGTTTTCTTATATATATCTGATGCTCTCTTTTTAAACAGAGCTCGTAAGATCCTTAAGATACTGAAATGGGGGCACAAAAACTTAAAAGATAAAATATTTAATTTCATTAACTCAAAATATCTGGTGTCAAAATGTTAATTTTTAAGTTAAATATAACTTTTACAATATTGATGTTCTTACGTTTTTAAAGACCACATGAATCCTGATAAAATATTAAAATGCATATGTTTACTTTAACGAGTGTAAAATCCTTATCAAAATAATGATCAAGATCCAAATGTAAAGCAGTATAATTGACGATAAAAACTCAAATGGCTTCAAAACATATGAAGAGGGAAGTAAAAGTCGACATGTTTCGGATTTCAAATATAACCGCCCATTCTCAAGACTTGTCAGGCTTGGATAACTTGTGACTTTTATTATTGGACGCTCAAAACATGTCTATTTTTATTATCATCTATTATTTTTTTATATTTCCGATTCAGTTTCTTGGGATTATCCATTTAGTGACACAACATATTAAATTATTACTCTCGATATTAAAATAAGTTTTACATATGTAATAGGCACAGGTTCTTAGATTGAAAAAATAATAATTCACTACTTTGGTATAGGTACTACTTTGGATTTGGTACTTTGGTATATTAGATCAATGCAGTAAAAAAATATTTTTTTTGTTGTTGCAAGCCTTAACATTTTAATTTAAGGTCATTAAAAAATTCCGTTTACAATTGAAATTTCAAAAGTCGAATGTGAAAATGGAATGTCCCCTAGTACCAGGAATCGAAATTAAATAGTTACAAGGACAACTTTTTTTAAACAAGTTAGCGTTTCCGTCCTACTCGAAGTTGTTTGAAAAGGTATTTTTTATATATCGATTCCAAAGTTTATTCTACATATATTTCAGGGTATACTTTCGGAGTATTTCGATCGAGTTTAATTTTACACCCTTATTTGCTTAAAATTATTAAATAATTTACTTAAAATAAATTATTCAAGCTACATGATTTAATGCATTTATCGTATAATAATAAACGGAGCTTCCAACGCATATCCTTAACCTTAATACCGCTATCATTAAATAAATGGAATAAGCTTAGATAAATAATAAAAGTTAATTTTTCTCTCGTTTTAATTTTCAAGGAATAATATGTTTCGATCAAACAGATTTCATTCTGGAAATAGCAAAATTATTGAGTAGGTCCCTTGGAGCAATATCATTCTTATCCTCTTTTGACGAAACATAGGAAAAATTAGTTTTCACAGTTTCTGTAAAAGTATGTTAGCCTACTTGCCACGTTTTTTTTTAAATTTTTTTTTATTAAAATAAGTTCGGAAATTGTGTATTTTTTATAGCACTTTTTTTAAAAATCAGATGACTCTAAAATTGGCACAGCTTCGGAATCCTTAAATATTTCAATTTTTAGTATTTCCTGCTTAACAAAATAAGGCATTTTCCTGATAATAAATTATACTACAATAATATCTTGGAAATCATGCTAAAGTAAAAAATTAAACAAAATAGCTTAGTATATTATCAGAAAAAAAAATCTACTTGGTATCATAAAGAGTAAAAGATGTAATGAAATAATTAGTGAATCACACGTGATCAGATAATTAAAAATTTAATTTCACAACCAAGATAGTAGGACGACATTTAAGATACTAAGATATTTTAAGACACTAAAAAAATTGGCTACGTATTCCACAGCTGTTCGGTATCTTTATCCTCTTTGTAGTGACTTATAAAACATCAACACTATTTTAGATAATCTAAGTTGAAGTCACAAGAAACAAAAAAAAAAAAAGACAATCAATAATTTATATTCTTTTTTCAAAAAAAATATTTTGCTAAGTAAATAATCAGCTGTTTTGCCTTAAATAATTATAAACAGCTGAATGTTTTTAATTTCTTAACAAGGTATTATTCTTAGCTAGCAGACAATAATTCTTTTAAAAAAAACTTGAATATAATTTAAAAAGGAAACCTAAATTAAAGTTCTAAAAACATTAATAGTATATTAATGAAGAAATAATAAACGTAAAATGGTAAAGAATAAGATTTTTAAAATGTTAAAATTTAATTAAATAGTTGGTAAAATAGTTCTGCGAAACACTTCCGGAAATTTCTTTTAAGATTAGGATGATATAGGGTAAACCAACAAATGAAGGAGCATTTCATAGATATTTCTTTGAAATAAGATTTTAAACGTTTTAATTTAGATTGATTGGTAACAGTAGCTTACTACCTAACAATAGGAAGTCATCTAACAATGCATTTAGTTACCTGGTCTTTGAGTCTTCTCTGGAAAAAGTTTTGAATTTGTTAGTATCTGTTCAACGCCTTGTTTCTTTGACAAAATTATAAGGTCAGTGTTTGTTGTTATCCGTTTAAACTACAATTAATTGCATATAATAATGCTTTTTTTTCTCATTGTGAAGAAAAGAATTCAAAATATGGTCATTGAAGTTACGTTTCATTTATTTTAAGCATCATAACATAAGCAAGTACTGAGATTAGGGGGTGTTTATTAACTGGATTACCGAACGATGAAAAACCAATGAATAAACAAGTGTTCCTTTACTGGGATTTTTTCAAGTTAATAAAAATAAAAGAAAATTTTAATTTTCTTGTACCTTTTGTCATATTATAAATCAAAATTATGCTAAAAATAAAAAAAAACAACTTCTAACCAGTGAAGGAACAGGCATGTTCCTTCACTGAGAATAGATTTCCCAGTGAATGAATAGTATGTGTGAAATATGATTTTACATGGATAATTAGTAGTTCAGCGACATAGAGGACTCCTAAAATTCAGTTAAATGTTGTATGAATAGTTCCTATAACAATTTCATTTAAATATGCAAATTTAATTGCTAAATTTATTTAAAGAATTATAATAATAATTAATTTATTATTTATCTTTATAAATGTAGTGATTAGTTATTACATCATACCTTAGACACCTTAATAAACTATGTTTATTAACTAAATATAACAACTAAATATAATAATAAAAGCTTGAATGGAAAATTTCCTTGCAGGATTTTGTGCCAATAATTAGCTAAATTATTATCTTGTTGCCGTCTTTAATGTCCTAACGGAAACTGGTAGGAAAAATCCATTTAAAGGCAATTATCTAGGTGAAAAATGGATGAAGTTTTTTTTTAAGGCGACATCCACCGATAACTCAGTGCAATGCGAAGATAATTTCAAAAGGCAAAACTTCTCTTAGAGAATAATATTTAAAATACTGGTTTTAAGAACTTTTAGGAATTTGATTTTAGGAAAGTGATTGCATTTACAATGCGAATGAAACAAGAGTTGAATACTGCCCTTAAACGGGAAAAATCTTCGGCCTTAAAAATTATAAGGATTTATATTCTAAAGTACCTAGGAAAGAAAAAGTACCTCCATTGGTAGTTTTTCCTTACAGAAGAATTCGTTGAGATATTACAGAATCAGTCCCTGCTACATATTTCATTGGATAAAGCTATTCATGAAATGAAACGATGACCGCAGCAACATTTTACAAATGTATTGCAAATGTTTCTACCCATGGCTAATTAAAAATGCAATCAAATTCCATATTTTGCTTCTTCTGGATAGGTATAAATCTCATATCAATTTGATACTGAGCAAGTTTTGTTCCTCAAAACAAATTTTCTGGTTTAGTTTTCTACCTAATTCGTGGAAATCTCTCGTTAGATCTTGAAAACAAAAGAATTGTAAAACAATATGTCTAGAAAATTTTACATCCATTTTTAAATAAGATTTGAGGCATCAACTGATGAAGTTAAAATGCTTTTATGAAATGCGATATTTTTCCATTCGATGTAGAAAACGTTGACTGTAACAAATGCATGCAAAATAGACACCAAGAGTTAATGAGCAAGACAACTTATCAACAAAACACATGCTTTGAGAGTAACGATGCGCTATTTCTTCAGAAGCTTGAGAAGGAAATCTCAGAAGTTATGTTGCAAATTTTTAAAGGAACATTGGCAGAAAAGTTTAATCACCCAAATATCCAATAGCCTGTGCTTTTTTCAATATTGAAGAATTTATTTCAAAAAGAACAATTGTATAATCAAATTTTGGCTCTGAAGCTGAGACAACTAACATTAATAATGAAAGTATCTTGAAAACTGATTTTGAGATAAGTCCTCTAGAGGCATTGTTAGTTGCAAAAACAATTGGTTTTATAGGTAACTACTAGATATAAGTCAATGAGAGATGGGTTTTACTCAAACTTCGAAACTCATTTTTCTCATTTATTATCCAGTGAGGAATTCTGGAAATGGAACTGGAAAATCAAAAGAAATTTTGGAGATACATTTACATTGGCCCAAAATTTGGAAAAAAGAGGAAGGTTAAATCGAAAGAAAAAGAAATAAATTACTCATGACGAAGAGGAAAAAAAATACTTAAAAAGATTTTTAAAAAAAGCTTAAAAAATATGGGGAAAAGAGTAAACAAAAAGATGATCAAATTATAATAATAATAAAAACATCATCGGATTACACAATGATAAACATTCATAATTTAGAACGGACTATTAAACTGTGAGAAAAAAATGAAAAACATTTTTTTTAAATTATGTATTCAAACATATTTTACTTTCCATTCCATGACTGAAAAAAAAGTAATATTTTCCACATTAACTATGGTTATATGTCGTAATTCCAAGAAAAATCTTGTTTTTAGACATTTGTGTGGCCTATGGATTCCTAACTAGCATCAAACATTCTCAAAATTAAGTGTTCATTCACTGGAAAATTTAGTGTTTATTCACTGGTAAGAACTGTTCCTTCACTTGGTCATCTTACTACTTATCATTTAAACCACCAAAAGCTTAAAACAATATTATGTAAGTTATCTAACTTTATTTTACATAATTTGCATTTAATAACAAATATGTCGACACCATCATTTAGCTAAAATTACAAATTTTGAAATTTTTATGAATTTTTTTTAAAGGCAAGCTAAGCTTAAGTGTTCCTTCATTGTTTAGTTTACCCTATAAGATGTTGAGAAATTTGCGATGTTGTGAGAGATGTTTAAAAATGTTGACTACGTATTTTTATTAAAATTTATAAAATATATATTCAAGAAATTGATAAATATATTATTCCAAATCTATGCATACGTATGTATATTATTGAAATTGTATCAGTTATTGAAAAACAAAATAAGAAAAATAAAAAATAATCACATTAAATAAGCACAATCTGGTGTATTCTATCAGAAGCACGCTTTTTTAAAACTAGACATTTGTTGAATAAAGTGTTTTTCATTCAAAATTCTTTACTAAATTGGAAATAAATTATTAAATGACTAAAAAAGAAACATCGTATTTTATAGTGTGAAAGAAATAAAAATAAAAAGATTAGCAAACGATTATTAGCGAAAAAAATATGAATGAAATTTTGCGCTACGCGCGCGAAGTCAAGTTCCTCCCAAGTTTATCACATTTTAATATTTATCGCCCCAATCAGTTATTTCTTTATTGTCGCCAAATTATTTTTTTAAAAATAATTTATTTTAATTTTTCTCAGCTTCTAATAAATAAAAACAGTTGAAACTTTAGATTTTTCAATTGAAAAATATGTAGATTAATATGGTATAAAAAAATTCATACCTTATAATTCAATATTTTTTCATCCTCACTTTAATTAAATAATAAAATTAATAAATACTTATTAAAAATTATTTTTTGCATGAAATTAGCTTTGGGTAAATGAGTTTTATGAGTGGGTGCAAATTTTTTTCAATTGCTTCATTAGTTTTGAAAATATGACTGAAAACGCAAAAAGCGAAATTAACATTAAGGGGTACGAACTTTGAATCACTCTCCTGACCAAACTATGGGGACCACATTTCCCAGATTGCGGCTACCCCCTATATTTTGAAGATAAGAAATCCAAATATGTAAAAAAAATGCATGTTTATTCAGAGAAAGTACGTTTTTGTGTCTGATTTCGTAACTTAATTAATAGTTAGCACTAATTAATTAGCATATTTGAGGTCACCCCCCGGAACCATTAAGATTGACACTTAGTTCGTGAAAATCCGATCATTAGAACGAAAGTTACTCAGGGTGATTCGGTTTTTTTTTTTGCGGACTGTACATACAATCATAAATGAACAAAATTAACTAAATTTAAACAAAAATCGTATAAGAAGCAATTGAAAACTCCTATTTTATTTATAGTTTACAAAAATGACATTTCAAGTAGTTGCAAATAATAGTTTATAAAAATTATTTTAATATTAGCTCTTCATGAGCAGGTAAAATTTTTTTCCAGCCTAATATACGAGCGAATGAAATAAATTTTTGAAAAGAAAAGAAATAGAATTATAATCAGTAGTTTTTGTCTACATCATAGTGTTTTTACTATATCATACTATGTTAAAATCGATGCAAACTTTATATGTTTAAATTCTTGAATCACATTTAATATTGGAGTTTAGGTAAAAGCACTTTTATATTCTTTGGAGTAAAATTTTTATACGTAAATCTTAATTATGAAATTCAGTAGTTGACAACACATGCTGAAATTTAATTTTTTAATAAGCAGGAGGGTTCCTAACGGTTCCTAACAGTATTTGATTTAAAATATTTAATAAGAAATTGTGCAGCGACATAGCACGCATAGATATATAAAAAACATTCAAACTTTAATAAAATAAAACAATGCAATTTATTGTCACAAGCTAAAAATATTGGACCGGAGTTTGTTTACATTTAAATGCAAATGAAATATAATTGTGGTCACCAGTTAAAATATTGGATCAAAATCTAAATTAAAAATGAAAATAATAATTGTTCTTTATTTACAATAAGAAGCCATGTAGCAATTTTTACATTATGAACTTGTAAATAAAGCATATCTAATCAATGTCCAAAAACTTAAATCTCTGAGAGATCCAAAAACTGGATCTGCGTTCGATATTAAGTATAATTTTAAACATCTCTCAGACATTCTATAAACATCCAAATATCCATATCAATAGTAAAAGTCCAAGAGATATCCAAAATATCTATATCTCTAGAACTGAATGTCTCTATAATATCCAAATAATCATATCCTCCAGATATCCAAAATGTCCAAATCTATAGACTTAAGACTTATTTAGATATCTATAAGAAATCGGTCACATATCCGTATATCCACTGGGTACTTGGATATGTGACAGACATGTTTGGATATCCCTGGGATGTTAGTGTATTTCAATTTATTTTTGCAAAGTTTATTCTGACCCATTAAAAATATGCTCTACATGTCTGTTGACCCGTTAGTTAGGAGAAACTGTCAGTGGCAATGTTGCTGTGTGTGAGTTGATAAATATAATTAAAAACTTCTAAAATTACTGGTTAAAGAAATGTTAGAAGTAATTAAAGAAAATCATATCAAAGAGGGGAAAAAATATAAACGAAATTTTAATGAAACGGTTTAAGCTAAGTCCAGAAAAATTTAGGATCAAATTGTTTCAACATCAAAAAAAGCTTGATAATAATTGGAAAGATTTCGTTTTTGAATTAAAGAACTATTTAAATGAATGGATTCAGGGATTAGAAATAAAAGATTTTGAAGCCTTGCTGATCTAATGGTTACTGATCAAACAAAACAAAAAGTTCCCAATGAAGTGCGTAAGCATTTTATGGATACTTGGTAAAAAATAACCTCATCTACAAAGCTGGCAGAAACGCTTGACGAGTAAGAGAATGTACTTGGAAGTTGGAATCAAGTTGATTCACAAGTAGATTATAAAAATCGGAGACCCAATTGGTGAGAAGAAAATACCACACAAAAAAAATTGCAGGGAGCTGCTGCAAAAAAAATGACGGAAATGAAGAAAAATATGAGTTCACGAGTAAATTATAAAAATCGTAGACCCAAGTAGTGAGAAGAAAATACCACACAGAAAAATACTGTTTAATCCCGTAGAAAGGTTTCATAGAACTATCAAGCGGATCTTATGGGTACTTTGTTTGGAATCAGGTTTTGACTGGGAAAAGTTTCTATCATTTGCTCTTTTAGTTTTGAGAACTGTACCCCAGTAGACTTAGTATATGGAGAAAATCTGCGTACCCTTGAAACTTTGATGTATGAGCAATGGATCAAGGAGGAAATAAGCAAGTTTCCTGTGATGGAATATGTTTTTCACCTAATAAATCGTTTAAAAAGATGCCAAGAAATTGCAATTAACAACATGGAAGATGTGGCTTTAAAAAGAAAATCATATAAAAACACTATTAGTGGAGAATTCAGTGCTGGAGATTTGTTTCTTGTCTTGGCAACTTTTAGAGCTAATAAATTGTCTGTTCAGTGGATTGGTCCAGGAAAGGTAGAAAGCAGAATGTCTGAAACTAACTATTTAGTAACTAATCCAGGGAAAAAGAGATTTTGCTGATTTGTAATGTAAATATGCTTAAACCATACTATAAACGGTCTGTGATAATCAATTTCCTATTCTATTTAGAAACCAATTCTTCATCTTTAGAACAAGACATTGACATACCACTAGTGCATGTTACTCCAGATGAATTTGATGTATCTGAAATAATTAAGATAGTCACCTAGAAGATCGCCTTAACAAACATGAAATCAACCAATTAAAGAACATTTTAAAAATATATTCAAAAAGTTTTTCTAATATCACAGGAAAAACTAACTTAATTGAACATGACATTCAACTTAGTACAAATAAGCTAATTGTGTCCAAACCTTGACTAACTACCCCCAGACTAACAAAAATTTCAAAAACTGAAGTATGAAAAATAAAATTAAAAATTATTGAATTAGGTGAGAGTGATTATACTTTTACTATGATACTTTTGCTATGGAAGCACCAAATAAGGATCCAATTTTTTAAAAAAATAATGAGTGACACATCGACGAGACAGAGCGTTAAAGTAAGACAAAATGTTCTGATTGCTGCTAGAGTGATGTTTCATTAAAAAAAAGTTCCGCAGTGGACTTATCGTAAGGATGTATCGCGGTAGAAGACCGAAATCAAGCATACTGACTGTGGTCAGTAAGTGTGTGGGTGACAACTTTGATCAGCCTACGTAGGGACAGAGAGTGCACGGTATCCGTTCTAGTTAAACTGTTATACCGTAATGTGCTCTACTTCGTGCGCAGGTCGTCAGGCCACCAAAGTGGAGGAGCCACCCCCTCTGTAGAGGATCAAAATTGTAATGGTATGTCTTCAGATCATCCTTGGGGATGTTTCCCAGACCATCGCCAATAGTCCATTGGGCAGCTGCAGTGCGATGTAATAAAGTACTTACCTACTTACATTGATTTTACCGAAATGGATTCTTTAATGCAAAAAATAATAATTAAATGTAATAATTAAAAGAAAAAATCCTGTCTGTTTTCATAAAATTAAAATGACATGACACACTAAATTGAAAAATATGAATTAAGGACTAAATGAAAAGCGACCTAAATCTACATGGTCATTCTCTAAGGTTACACCTTTCTCTGTTTTTGTCTTGCCTGAACCTGTTGGGTATAATGAATTGAAGCTTAAATATAAGTATATGCTGAGAACTTTTGACAATAAAGAAAGTTTTAATCTAAGAATATATAATTAAAAAATAAAAACCTATAAATATATTTTTCAAACAAAAATTTTTTTAAAAATGGAAAGAAATCAATAATTTAGTAAACATTATATCTAAATCTCATTCAGTGCCCCTCTAACATTTCACTGTGGACGATTGCCCACCCCTTCTGTCTGACCTGCCTATCTGTTCTCTTGCATATTTTTATGTTTTTGTACTTGTAAGTTTTTATGTAATTGTAAATACTTTTAGTGACTGACAATTTTTGGAAAGATCACTAATTTCATGATTGATAATATTTTTTTAAATAATTTATAACAAATGTATTGAAGTTTATTCTAAAAATACTTTTAATCTTTTGCCTTACATAATAGTTCTGAGCCAAACTAATAAATAAATGAATAAATTTTTAAAAAATATTAAGAAGTAGACACCACTTTAAAAGAAAAAGTTACCTGATTAAAATTACTACTCTCTAAAAGAAAACATATTTTAGTTGTTTAACTTTTAAATCAATCAATCATATTTTAAGCTATTTGAGTTCATCATTTCAACATTAATCAATAAATATGCATAGTAAATTTATACATACAATAAGAATTTGTTAGGAAAAATAAAATTGATATAAATGATACATTTTGATTCTCACATTCTTATGAGTACATGACCAAACTAAGTGTTAAAGTTGTTCCAATTCAAAGTATAAAACACAAACTAAACAAAAATAAAACAGGAAGGAGCATAACTAAATTTAAGGAATATCAAACATAAAATATTATTCCATTGTTGTTGAACTACATTCAAAATCCCCTTTCCCTGAACTGTGCAGCATGTGCAGTGTATGAGAAAAACAAACCATCCCTTTGAAAAACAATTTTCTGTTCATCCCCTTCTACAAGAACATATCATTCTATCATCTGCAACGTGTCATGATCTAAATTAATTAGGATAATGAATTAAATAGAATTGAAAATAAACTTCATATGCAAAGAGAATTTTAACCCTTTTGGGGCTTCATTGAAATTTGGGCTTCTAGGCCTGGGCCCATCTTTAGAAACAACTCTGTAGTCACTAAGCCCATTATTGAATCAATAAATTTAAAAACAGGTCATTCTGATCATTTCCAACAAAACTAATTTTACAGGAGAGACAAAAAACTGAATAGTTTAGGATTAGCTTGATCTGTAGAGTTTTTTTTTAATTTTTTGATATTAAAATATGGCTGTTTACAAAATATTCTATTGCAATTTGTGTGATAACCTCACACAATTTTTTCATTTATAAGATTATTGAATCTTGGAGATGACTGATTTTGGGAAGAAAAAAAACTTAAAACAAATACTATAATGCCTACTAACAAGCAAAGATATAAATAATTTGTCATTTGGAAATGAAATGAAGACTACATATTCATTGATATTTGTATTGAAATAGAAATGTTTTTGAAAATGACTGTCTGTTCTGGATCACTTACAAATGTCTTCATAGGAAGACAAAAACTCATTTGTTTCGTATTGTAAAAACTCTTTTGGTGACTACAATTTTCTTGTGGTTTATGGCCACGTTTCCAAAATAAGCTTTCTTAACTGGTTATGGTGCCACTTTTTGGGTACTTATTTTTCTACAGCCATTATAAACCATTAATGGAAGAGTTACTTCAACTTCCCCTGGTGTAATGTTTTTTTTAAGTAAAATTGCTATAATGTGACTCCTGAAACTATTGTTTCCCCTTTTTTACTTTTCCATAGGAGCATTTTGATTACACATTTTTCTTATAATGTTCCGGTCATCAGCTTTTGCAATCAAGTATCATATTATTTGTACTCTTTTACATTCCATAGTTATACTTTTATCCCTCTTTATTTTCTTGCATATTCCATCTAAACAACTACCCTTTGAATTACTCACTATGTGATAAAAAAACATTTACAGGCCTTAACTAAATAAGTATTTGTTAGATTATGCGAACGATTTCATAAGCAACAACAACAACCATCTATCATATTTCCAGGATATGTCATGTTTTCGAACATATACATTGACATATCATATTTCCAGGATATGTCATTGCAATTTCACTACACAAAATATACTATACCAAGTAGAAGGACAATAATTTTTTATATCCTAACTATGTCTCTCGTATGCCCTTAAATAGGGCAGGTCGAGATACAAATAAACAATATTCTAACTGTGTATCTGCGTCAGCTAAACTTAACAATGCAAGAATCTCAACTTTGTAAAAAAGTGGAGGTGACTGATTTTCCGACTCATCGATTCAATTGTGTATTATGTTTTTAGCATAATTGTGTAACATTTTCATGGGAAATTTTTATAATTTAACTTCTTAGATTTCTTCTTTAGACCATATTTCAAGACAAAAAGGTAATTCATTAATTTCATAGTTGTAATTTGGAATGCTAAATTATAGTTTCTTTGCTGTGTAATTTCTCCTAATAATCCCAAGTTTAATTTCTGTTGAATCTTAAGTAAGAATGTTATCTTTTAACTTTTTGTAAGCTTTTTGATTAAAGCAAATTTTCTTTCTAGATATTATGATGCCAGTACCCGTCATACCTTTTACTTGTGAGCAGCGAGCAATACTGAAAAACAAATCTTTTGTTCTATTGCTTCAGAAAATTGGTCTACATCCAGGAACTAGCGATTGTTTAATATATCCCAGAATACCTTTGTCATGGACTGTTGATATTCTTTTTTCAGTTGCTGCTCGTCTTGGTCCAATTAAAAAAGGTAAAGGAAAATACACAACACATATAATTTTTTATCATCTTGCTTACTACTTATAACTGCTTTATTTCAAATATTGTGTTTATAAAATACTATACTCACAGTTTTTTTTAATTTTTTTTTTATAAGTTTAATGGGTGGGAGCATTATGTTTTCTCTGAAAATTCCCTTGTCGTCTAATGCAGATTTTTGTGCAAAAGTTGGTTCAATTGCTCCTCATAAAATTCAACTAATTTCTATTTTGAATCTAGGCATGCCAATCGCGAGTAGTTCTTACAGCTATGGCCCCTTTATTATATACAGTACAAATGTCGCAAGCAGCTTTTATGCCTTGATTAATTGCAAAAAAAAAAAGGTATAGGAAATGCTAATTTTTCTCAACTTGATGTTTAGTTGTTCTAGGTTCTGAAAATTAATGTAAATTAACTTGAACAAAAGAAAACAAATGTAGATTTTGATGGAGCAAAATATCTTTTTCCAGTGATCGAAAGCATTATACCAAAAATATTTAATGACATGCGGAATATTAAAATTGAAAAGAAGAAAAAAAACTACAGGGACCATGTTGCCAACAAACAAAAAATAACTTAATGGCAATTCCATCTGAAGATACTAAAAGTCAGAAACAAATGTTATTATCTCTTTTTTTTTTAAAGGTTTCAATAATTTTTTTAGGAGGAATCAAGTTACAAATTCAAAATGTTGAAAAATATTTCCGTTAAGGAAGAGAGGGACTAGTGTGAACGTTTTTTAGAAATTTTGAGTTACAAATTCAAAATGTTGAAAAATATTTCCGTTAAGGAAGAGAGGGACTAGTGTGAACGTTTTTTAGAAATTATTTAAAGGAAATCTTATTAAATAAAATTTACAACTGGTATAGTATTTTTTAAACAATAATTTGACCATTTTACTGGATTCTGGTTTATATCTGGACGTAAAATGTTCTGTTTTCCATAATAATTTTTTTTTAAAAAAGGCTGTTTTTGTTCACACAGCCCCCACTACACAGGGCTAGTGTAAACAAGCTATAGGGCTAATGCAGGAAATCTTGATAACTTGTTAAGTAGTCATTTATTACAACTTAGAAAGGTATATATGAAGCCAAAATGAAATTAATTTTAATTCAAGTCTTGTTGGAAAAATAAAGATTGCCATAGATTGTGTACAATATTAATTTGTAATAGAGCATTTTACTGTACTAAGGAAGACATATTAAACACAAATCAATTCATTTAAAAATCATTATTAAATTTATTTCATTTGATATATATTTTGAATTTTTTTTTTATTTTATCAAAAAAATTGAATTGACAACTTTTAATGTTAAATGAGATACAGTCTTGGTAGTTCTGCCATTGAAGTTTGGTTTTTTTTTTTTTTCTTAAGATGTGAGAATATTTTTTTTTCGGGAAAAATGAAAGATTCATGATTAGAAGAACTAAATCTATTTTTTTTTCCTTAAAAATTTAACATAGTCTCCAAATCTATAAACAACTTCCATTCTACCAACATAATGTGCAGCAATGTTTATTTGTTTTTTTAAATAAAAATAGTAACTGGCAGAAAGTCGTTAACTTTTATTGAGTCAGTGTTGTCAAGAAATTTCAATTTATGTATATGTATCTGATATCATTGCAAATTATAAAAATGGAGAAAAAAATAAAATTATCAACTTATAAATGAGGAAATCCATTTAAAGCATGTTCAGACTAACTTCACCACCATGTGTCTTCACTAGCCCCATGAAGACATATGTTTGCTTAAGCTTAAAAATTATTGATTGAAACTATACAAAGCATTAAAATTAAAATAATTATAAAATCTCCTTCAGTTGAAATTCTGAAAATAAAATATGTTAATCAAAGAATAAAGAGAAAATTTGAAAGTTTAATTTTTGCACCTTAGAAACCTTTTTTTTTAAACAAATTTCGACTAAAATATTCACAGTGTGATTATGCGACTGCACATGGAAGTGTACACCAGTGTTGTCAATTTATAATATCTCACAGAAAATATTTGGCTTATAAATAAAAAAGTTATTCACGTTCACTTTAGCCCCTATCCAGTGTTCCCTATCCATTATCCCCATCCCATGCTCTATATCCAGTGTTTTACAAAGAAAAAAAATAAAATGCCTTAATCATATGGTCATATCATGTTTCTATATTTTGCTAATAAAAAGCAAAATCAATACATTTTAAGTGCTTGGGATGCCAGACTTTGCCTGACAGGGAGTCAAGCCTCTCCCCCCCCCCCAAATTAATTCAAAATATTTAAATTAAAACATATTTTATACTTCACACATTTCTCACATAATTTATTTTCTTCAGAAATGTGTTTACAGGAAGTTAAAATCACTAATTTTGATACCATAATGTGTAGATAAATTTTAATGTAAATGTAAATTGCACTTTTTTTGCACTTGATGCATTTTGTACTGTATGATGCAAGTTACCACACATTGAAAGCTTAAAAATTACTTCTGAAATAAAGAAAAATTATTGTTGCCATCACCGCTCTTTTAGAAAATTTCTACGCTTTCCACTCTTATAACAAAAAATTATTTGATAATAAAAATTTTAAATTTCACGTACATTTAAATAAACGTTTAAAGAACATTCTGATATGAAAATTTTATTAATGTATTGATTGACTTTTGAATAATTTAAATGTAAAAATCAATTTTCTTATCTCTACCTCGTAATAGTTCAGTTTTGCAAATAAAGTTAATAAGCACATTTTTTTGCAACCACATATTCTATCCATTCCATTCCATCCGTTCCATTTTGTACACATTTTGAAATTTTTTGCCCATTTAATAGTAAAATTCGTTTTTTTAATTGTTACATGGTATATTTACATAGCAATTGTTACATAGTGTAATTTTTACCGTATAAAAAGGATTATTTTAATCAAGAGGCTGGGTCTTAATATATATATGTATATAAATAAATATAGAGAGACTTTTAAAAATTCCCCCTATGATTCTTTTTTTTTCCGAAAATGGTTTTAAAAGGACCATCTGTGTGTTCAGCAAAATGCTAATTCCTCCATTTGAGAAAAAGAGTGAGTCCATCAGCTTACAATAGAAAATCCAAACAATAGCTAAAATTTTTAATAATTTTTCAATTTTAAATTTGTGCCCGAGAAAGGAATATTAATCAAATTACATTTTAAAAAAATTGCCACATATTGCTACTGTTTGCCTGCCTATGTCTTCTTTTCTCTGCAGAGCTGAAAGCAAACTTTCTACTAAGATTTCTCTTCTGCTCTGCAGAACCTATTCACATAATAGCAAATGCCTGCATCGAATAACCTTTCACACAGCTAATTAATTATTGTCCACCACATATCAACGTGAAACATTTTTTTCTCTGCAATTAAAATTTATTTTTGCTTTAATAGTTATGAATTTTAATATAGTCTTTTATAGGACTTTTATAGTTATCAATTTGAGTCACAAAAAATATACTCAAAAATTAAGGAGGTGGTGGACAAAATTTGTAAAAATACGACTTTTTCAAGATTCAATTTCTCTGGAACTATTCGACCAAGTTTGCTCAAATTTTGTATTTTGCCATTTAAAATTGCATTCTTTTAAATGATGTAAAAATAGTACACCTTACAATTAAAAAATGTTCAACTATGATTAAATAAAATAATTAAAAAAATAATAAATATTTACTAAAAGTTATATTTTGCATGAAGTTATCTTCAAAAAAAGAAAAAAAATTATAATTGTATGCAAAAAATTTTCGACTCGCTTAAACAATTTTTGGGATGTAATGAAATACGCAAAAAGTAAAGTTAACATTAAGGGGTCCAAACTTCAAGCCGTACTTCTGACCAAACTATTGGAATTATATTTCCTGATTGCGGCTATTCCGTATATTTTGGGGGTCAGAAATCCGAATCCGTCAAAAAAGAGGTATGTTTATTCAGAGAAGGTATATTTTCATATCTGATTTCTTTACCTAAAACATCATCTACACTAATTAATTAGTATATTTGACTTCGCCCTCTTGAACCATTAAGAATGAGTCCTGGAACATGAAGATCAGATCACTAGATCAAAAGTTATTCATGTTGGTCTGTTTAGTTTTTTGGGCACTGTTCAGTGCGAAAAAAACGGACCACCCTTAGTAACATTTGATCTAATGATCAGATCTTCATGTTCTAGAACTCAATCTTAGTGGTTAGAGATGGGGACTTCAAATATGCTGATTAATAAGTGTAGAAGATATATGACAATATTGCTGATAACAGCAAAAGATTTTATTCATTTTTATTTGTAATAAATTAAAAGAAAAAAATAGTTTATAGATAATTTAGCTGGTAGTTATCCTCATATATATGCTTTAATAACTTAAAGGAGGAAGAGGAAAATAAGGTGAAATGATATTCACTTTCTTTATTAATATCAGACATAAATAAAAACGTCTTACATTTTATCCTTTTTTGCATAATTTTGTAAATTTAATTGGCAGAAAAGTGCATTTTCTCCAAAAGAATTTTTCCCTTTATATCCGAAAGCTATTTTTTTTTAAACTTGTGATTGTGGCGTAACTACCACTATAAATATTGAATACCAATTCACTAGTATATAAGACATGTCAGTAGTAGACAAATGGAGACAAGAAAGTAGCATTTACACGATGGTTTTTAAGTCCGCCCGACAGGCGTGCAAACAATGCCAGACAGGGGGGCAATCACCGCCCCCTGATCCTTTACTGGCGTCACCTCTCCTTAATAAAGGGGGAAGTATAAATAGTGACTTTTGTCTTTGAGTAACTAAAATTATTTATTTTTTTAACACATTGAATGCCACACTAATTTTACATGGCTTGCCCGTCTGGCCAAAATTATTTTCTCAGTATGCGTTGCATATTTTGATGAAATATTATTTACAACAAAACAGTTAATTTTTGTAATCATTCGTTATTGCTCATGGTTGGTTACTCTTCATTGCAATCATGTCACAAATAACGTGTGCATATAATCTTTAAGGTTACATGTTATAAATAAAACTATTTTTATGTGTTCTATATTGCATTAATTTCTTCAAACCTTTTTAGTTACGATGATAATATATAAAAATTAAAAGCATTAAAAATTTACTGGAAATATGTGTTTCTATTAATCTTGGCTTCGCTGGTCACCGGTGACCCACGTGGCGCTACGAACAAACTCAGTGTCAGTCACCAGTGACCCCCATGGCATTTAATGTGTTAAAGTTGCTGACTGATTTTTATAGGAGTTGGTTTATTCCTATACATGATTTTCATAGAAATATGAATACTAATTCTATCTTTTTTTTTTCAGTTAATTTGTTTTTAAAATAAATTATCAGTTTTTCATTCTTTTTAGAAAAAATGAAATTTTCTTATGAAGAATTATTGGACGCCTTCTCTAAGATTGACCCTTTAACTAGGAAGGAGATTAATTGTCTTGCACTTCCACCTTTATCTTCATGTTGTACTATGAGGTAAAATTTTTTATTTAATATTATTTTTTACCAACTGAATACCCGTTCTTTGTACTGTGGGGAAAAAGATAATTACCAATAAATCAGTACTGAAACAGTACAAAATCATGCTCAAAACTAAAAGATATATTTCAGCTCAATTATTGAAGCTAAATTTATTCCAATATTTTTTACTAATTATTACATTTTGCCCTTTCTTGGAGCTTTGCATTATCAGATTGAGCAAAAAACTTTCTTAGTCGTTCATCCCATCAAAAGAAAGATCAATTGCATTCAGTATCATTTGGCATGATGCTGTAGCTCAAGGTCAACTGATGAAAGTCAAAATTTACCATAACCAAACAATTTTCTCTGGTACTTGTTTCTTTTGGGAGACCCTAAAAAACTCTTTCCATGTTATCTATATTAAAACTGTATTGATGTAGTTTTAATAGGTACCAAATGTACTAATGTAATACATTGCATCTATATTAGTATCTTTGGTACCAATTAAAATTGCATCAATGACCTCAATCGCAGCAATAATAGCATGACACTTTTTTGCATTTCTCCAAAACGAATTGGTACCATTTTTCCCTCATTTATTTTAACTTATAGGTTACATATTTTATTTCTTTATTTCAATTATTTACTATTGCCAAAATTAAGTGAGCATCATTGGTAGCAAAAATTTTATGCCAATTTTATAGTTTTCTTCTAAACAAATTAGTACTATTAAACCATTAATTTTACTTTTTAGTATATAGATCATTTTATTTTTGAATACTTTTAGCTGCAAGTAAATTGAACTGTTTTTAATTTTTTTTTATACCTTTTTGTTATTTAATTTTTCCAAACTTCCATTTTGTTTTGTGTTTAAAAAAATAATTTTGTTACGTTGAAATTTTTTTTTATTGTTGTTGTCTTATGCTGCTTGCCAATACTGACAAGCCTATTTTAAGGCAAAGGGGTGCACTTCTTGTTTTCCAGTGGTGCCATCTATGGACGAGAATTCGAATTCTAACACACACATTCACACACCATCCATCCGCAGATCACACTTTTGACCTAACCAGAGCACAATCAATCTCCGATCCAGTACCCCCATTGGTATTGATTTGTTATGGGAACTTGAAGGGCTTTGTGACCCTGACATATTTAGCATGCACCAGTCACCATTTGTACACGGGGATTCTTCTGCCAGTGAAGATCAAGCTCATGACCTCTTGCGCATGGGTTCAATGCCTTACCAATCAGGCTGTCCCAGCCCAATAAATGAAATTTTAAAAAAATAGTAGAGAAACAAATTTTTAGGGGACTTTTTTTTTTGCTTGCGTCTCGCTAATAGAGAAGTACCTATTTTGGTATGCATTAGAACTATTTACAAAAATGTGTTTCTTTTAAATGAATTTAAACCATTTCTCCCTTAATTTTGTTTTTTATTACATAGTTTACTTTTTTAATTCAATTAGTAACTATAACCAAAATTAATTCAGCACTAGTGTCAGTAATTGTATGACAATTTTTACGCATCTAATTAATTTTGTTTCCACTTCTCTATTAATTTTGCTTTTTAGTGCTTAGCTCAGTTTTTATTTCAATTTCTACCTATTATTGCAATTAATCAAGCAACATTAGCATCAGTATGGCACTTTTTATGTTTCTCCTAAATGAATTAGTACAATTTCTCATTAATTTTGCTTCTTAGAACATAATTTATTACTTTTTAATTCACCATTGACTTCAAATTATTTCTAGTTTTATAGATATCTTTTTAAAGCATAACTATAAACAAAGTAAGCACCTGATTTCAGATAAATTTAGGAACACTACTTTTCTGGCGTAGTCCCCCTATGCTGCTACATTTGTATTGACCATTGAGTTTATCTGAGGTAAAGAATAAAAAGTAATTAAATATTACAGAACATACAATTAATTTCTTTTTTAATAACAGCTATAAGCTAGAAAACATCCCTAATGTAATATTTAAAATACAAAACGAATCGTCTGTGGGCTAATTTTTAGGAATGGGTAGTTGACATGGAAACAATGGCAACCAATGAAAAAATTATATATATTTCAAACGTCTTTCCTAAATGATCTCATTAAAATTTTGGAATGAATTTTAGGAACTGGAGCTAAAATTGTCCCCTTCATCCGCTGTCCCAATTTCAAGACGCTAGAATAAACAGCTTATGAGTTATGAAAGAAACAGACACAGAAACTCTTCATTTTATTATTATCGATACTTCATTACTATCTGATGGGTCTAGTGCGTAATGCAACGGTGCAGCATTCCAGTACTTATTTTAGATTCAAAGCAACATTCTGCATCCTCAATTCACCTATTACTTGTTTTTATTTAATAGATATCATAATTATTTTTAAAAAGAATGAAGATTTAATTAATATTGGTTCATTCTAATATTAGCTATTTCTATTTTAGCTATAAAAAAAACATCTTCCGTGTACAAAGGTTCATGGGTTATACTTATCGAAAAACTCAGCATTTAGTTTTCATTGAAGTTCATTTTTATATCATTATTTACACATTTGTATTTAATTTTATAACCGTCGTTGAACAGTGGACCCAATTTTGGGTTTACGACTACTAATGTTCCACTCTGTAGCCTTGTAATTTCAAACCCTATCCAGAAGACAAGGGAACTCCTGGATCAAGTATTGGGAGAAAAAATTTGCAGTCGGGAGAAAAATTGAACCAGTTGTGGATATATTCTCTAATATGTTTTACTCATCTTCATTGTTTTCAACACTATCAATTGGAACAGGTATTAAATCAGATATTAGAGGAATTAAAAAGTAATGGGATATGTGTTGCAGTTCATATATGAATCGTCAATCTTGGAAGATCTTCTGCCAGGGAATTTTAATCTGAAGGTTGAATGTTTGCGTTGGATACAGGGGAGCCTGCTTTATTAAACCTATTTGTAATGTATAGTCGACTCTGTCCAAAGCTGTAGAAATAAAAATCAGTGCTACCTGAGCATTTATTTTTTTGCTTTGGAAGCTGTTGTTTACTGTAACGTTCTTTAAATGATGAAATTATTCCAAGATTCAAAGGTTGAAGTTTGATGTAAAAAAATTCCAGCCAAAAACTTTACAATTTAAGTTACCATACTTCTTTTAACTACCCTTCCTGGGCTTCCCCCTTCACATCGCCCTTCTGATCTGACTCAAGGGTGAAAACCCTTCACAGACAAATGGAGTGTAAGAATGAATTGAAAGAATGTCAGAGCAGCTTCAAACAGTTATTAAACAAGTCTCTCCTTTTTCTCTCTCACTCTCTTTTTTCTTAAAAAAAAAGAACTCTGAAAAAGTTAGTGCAAGCTTTGTAGAGAAAGCATGATTTTGATCTGTTAGAAAAACATATAAAATGGGATTTTTTTAAAAAAGGTAACGTAAAATATGGTGTTCTTTAACATTATCGGTATAGGCAATTTTCACAGAACAGCGGAGAATGACGTAAGAAGTGAGATAACGCACGAAACAAGCAATGCAAAACAAGTGTTCTACTCTAGTTGTTTGTTTGATTTTTGAATATCTGATAATCTTATAATAAAATGTTTTATAAATTTTTATGTTTTACATTTGATTGTTTTTATATAGCTTTTATGATTTTTTTTATGTAAGTAATAATAATACATCAAAAATAAAACATAATAAACATATATATTTTGCTATATTTAAAAAAAAAATTTTTTACATTATAATTCATTTCTTTCTTTCTAGTTCATGGTTAGCAATGGTTCAGCAAAATAAAGAACATTTTATTTCTACCAAAGGAAATAATTAAGTCTAGACAAGTTTGCTTTGAGACACTGTCCATAAAAAAAAGTTTGGAAGCACATTAAAAAATATGTTTTGAAAACAATTTCATAATGCGTAAAATACCTAACAAAACAAATGCACGATATCATTAAAGTTATGTCAATCTGTAGTATTTGTCAATCTGTGGTATTATAATGTGTAATGTTAAAAACATATTGCATGAACTGATTAAGAAATATTGTTTTCCAATATGTTTGTTATAGAAATGTGTTTGTATATCGATTGATGCAAATTTTATTTAAATGGAAGCATAAAGTTGTATTTGAATAATATAAAGTTTATTGATAGGAATCATTTATGAAAGAGCTAACTGTATATAAAATATATATCTCAGATTCTTTAGATTATGGGTATTTTGAATCCCAAACAGTCCACAATTCCCTTGTGGATTTTGCATTTTATAAGTAAGACAAGGCTGGTCTTGAATTTTCAAATGCTTGTAAATATAGATATATAATGTGTTACAATTACATCGTGTGTGCATGTGTAATTTCCTCTCAACAACAATTTAATGAATGCAATCATATTGAACTTTTTATCTTTTATGAAATTCGTTGTTTTTTCCATAGATTAAAAGATGTGTGATTCTTCCACTAATTCGTGGATTTCCGCGAACCAATACTTTATGTTCCAACAAAATTTTCTGAGAGTTTCGCTGATCTAAAATTTAAATTTTGCTATTTGTGCAAACCTCGTTAACAAGACGTTTATTCCACCCTTACTAGCACGCCATTCCCCCCCCCCAAGTTCTCATTAACGTGTGATTACGACTTTTTTTATGCATATTTGTTGGAACTTCGGATAAACTTCGAGATCATGAGACAAAAGAAAGAAAAAAATACCTAATTTTGCCTAGGATTGATAAACTACTGAGGCAAACACAAAAGTATAAAATTGATAATCTAAAAAGTAATTTCGAAGTGGCAAACATTTGAAAACTCGTTCACTAGAAAATCATTTGCTTTTTTCTCTTTTTTTTTAAACTTATACTTTAATGAATAGCAAATTTGTTGCAAATTAGGATTTGTAGCAGGGGAATTATTTAAGCACTGTGATCTTTTTTTATTTAGCTACAAGTGGATTGTCTTAATTTTTAATGTGGTATTACAACATGTAAATTTCGAGTCATGCATTTCAGTTATCACTTTTCAACGACTTTGACTTTATCATAAATCCGTGTTTCAATCTTTTTCTTCTTTTACAGTTAATTTAATTGATTTTCTCATGGTATTTAAAATTCTGATATTATTACATAATGCAAAATCTATGCGGCGTATCGATCGGATTTTTTTGGCAGTTATTGCTGTTGATTTCCTCGTGATATTTGAAAATCCCTCGTGATATTTGAATATTTGAAATAATTTTTATGATACGAGAAATTCGAATCGCAAACTTGAGTATTCACTATTTGATGCATTGATTCTATCGTTTTAAAAATGTACTTTTTTCACAGTTATCACTATTGATTTCCATACATTTTTTTGAAATCTCTATATTCTTAATACCGTATTATTTATTGCAACATATGAATCTCAAAATGTATATTTAATTAACCCCTTTTCATCCGATTTATGTCAATTCATCGCGCATACGCATGATATTATCATCACTCTTTATTCAGTTATTGCCATGTATTTCACAGTTTTAAAACTTTTTTTATGCTCTAATGACTTGTAAAATGTGAGAAAGAAGAAATATGTTATTAATTTCAATGTATATATGTTGTTGAGAATTGATTGTTGTTGAATGTTATGTGTTGTTGAGAAAAAAATTTATTAGACAAAAAAAAAAATTTCTCTCTTTAAATTTTATAAATGTTACTTTTGAGCATAAAAATGAGCATTTTATTTTTTTTCTATATACATAAAAAGATTTTTTAAAAAAATGTAGCTATAAAAAAAAATTGAGAAAAAAAATTCAGATAATTTCTTCTTCCATCAATCATATGTTTGATTAGTGAAAAAATTTAGTATTTAAACTCTGTTGCTAGTTAAGAAAAGACTATTGCGGTATAGGATTTAAGTAATCAACCACGACTGCATAGGTTCCTTTTTTTTTATCAAATAATATAAGTATGCTTTCAAAAAAATTTTAAATCTTTTAAAAGCTAAGCACATTAGACAAAAATTTAATTCAAGCTAATCTTTTACAATATATATAACAAAATTATTAAAAAAGATCATAATTTCAAAGTCTTAGGGGAATCCTAGACTTGGCGACATATTACGATTTTTTTTCAAGAACATTCATTCTTGGAAAAAAAGAACTATATGACGTTGTGCGAACATTGGATTTAATTGGACCACTAAAATGGTGCGTCTTATGCTGACATGTCCTTAACCAATCAAGTGCGAGATAAGGAATTTTTACTTTTTCACTGTAGAAGAAAATTGTCTGCAAAAATAATATTTGTTATTCTTGCTTCAGTTTCTTTAAATGTAAATAGAAAAACGTATATTTGTTATGACTTTGAGATATCATGTTTATTAGTTCTTATTATTTGTCAATTGATTATTCAAAAGTTTTGTTTTCCTTATTTCACACGATTTAAGAAAGCGAGCAAAAAGAAGGCTACTCAACATAGTTTCAAGAGTTGACAATGTTGATATACTTTCACGCTGAGAGCTTGGCATCCATTTGGCGTACACTTTGATGCAAACAGCCTCTCCCCATAGGGATAATGATTTTTTCTTGACTGGCAAAAGAGAATATTTCAACATGACAGAAGAGCTGTCGAATTCTTATGAAAAATTAAAAATTATGGTGAAACTTTTCAATAATCTGTTTCCTGTAAACCGGGGGCTCTTGGCACAGAACTGTCAGGGGCCCTTTGGTTGTTACTTTAAACAAAATTTACAAACTTTTTAATAATAAAGTGTTTTTAAATTATTTATAACATTTATTTCAATTTTTAACTCATAACTCTAATTGATAATTCTTAAGGTAAAATAATAATACAATGTATAAATTGCTTAAAGTACTATCAAATTTAATTTTGACATTCTATTAAGGGGACAAAAAGAAAATTGTTTGTAGCAATTTTATTTTCTAAATATTGTATATACTAGTATGACAGCCATGCCCAGTGGCATGCCAACTTTTCTTCAACTGGTAAGGCTAACCAACGCAAGCTGCAAATCTCATAAACTTTGCTCGTATATGTAATACAAACGTACGATATCAAAATATTATTATTATTAGAAATAGTTGTTATTTTATTGAAAATAGTTATGTTTTCATTGAAAATAATTGTTATTAAAAATAGTTATTTCATCGCATTTATATGTGTTGTAGTTGTATAAATTATTTTGGGTAATTATGATTTAATTATTACATTCACACTATCAAAACAGTGAACAAAAATTTATGAATCAGAAGCAAATTAAAAAGGAAAATTAAATGTGAATGAATAATTTATGAATTATTTTATAATGTAATTCCTTTAAATTTGTTAATACTGAGCAATACATTTTATTGACACATTTTGATCATAAATGATATAAAATGGTTTTTTGCTCCTCGGAAACAATTTATTTAGGCATAATTTGTGATTTACATTTTGATCCCGACATATTTTAAGTTTTACATTTTGATTCAGGCATAAACTGTAAAAAAGGATTTTTCAAAAGTGAGCAGAATGTGTCATAATAGCTCCGAAACAAATAATTGTCGAATTTGAAATAAATATTGATCAAAATTGAAACAGTTTATTTTGAGCAAATACACTTATATTTGAGCAAAATGCATAGTCTTAAGAGTGACGTGAAGTGAGAGAGAGAGATATGTTCGCTGGCTTTCGGCAATATTTAAAAAAGGGTTGCAATTTGTGAAATATGGTTCCGAATTCAGGTCAAATAATCGGGAGATGGTTCATTTTAATTTCACTTTTTGCATATTTTACTATATCTTAAAAACTTTTAAGGGAATGGAATGTATATCATGATGCTCCACAGGATGACAAAAGTTCTTGAGACATAGCGAAATATGCAAAAAATAATGTTAACTTAAAGGACTTTAGACAATTTTTCTAACTAAACTATTGGGACCATTTTTTCCAGATTGTGGTTATCCCATATTAAAGGCAAGAATCAGAATCTATCGGAGGGAAATGTTTGTTCACTGAAAGTGTTTTTTTATGTCAACATTAAAATATCCTCTGCAGCCTGCACAAATTAAATCTTCTATTTAAAGTTAGGATTGAGTCCTAGTGCATAAAAATTAGATCTAAAGGCGTTAGCTTTATTTATTTATTTGCATTTTATAGATAGTTTAATTTTGTTATGAAATAGAAAGCTTTAGTATTTTTATGTAGCCTTCTGCACGTCTATGCATAATGCACAGTTTCGTAAAGACCGAGATTATACGTGCAAATTATAAGTGCGGGTTTCCCCCACCAAAGTGCTTAATCTCTCTAATAACAAAGTAAAGTGACGTTTATGTTTGTATGAAACAACGTTTTTTTTTTCTTTTGGCACAGTTTAGTGTTAGTCACTTTCCATACTTGTTTTGTAATATTTTGCATTTAACTGACCAATTAGATTGTAGAAAGGCAACAGTTTTCTTTAATCTTCCTTTGATTATTTTTACAGTAAAAAAAAGCGATGAAAAAGAAAAACTAAATGTAAATCACTGCTGAATAGATAATCAAAAATCACGTTAATAATTCTTTATAAAATCGGACAGGGTAATAAACTTTTTTCAAGAATTGGGGTCAATGCTGGCTATAAATTTTTGTTTATATCCTCGAAATGAACTATTATTAAAATTGATAATTTAGTTGAACTTTTTACGAAATGTCGGAACAGAAGGGACAAGTGAAACTTTAGGCATGGCTTTTCATTTTAAGAGAGCCAATAATTTAATTATTAAAAGAGAAATTTACTCTAAATGCGTTAATTACGAAATCCCCGTTCATATAAGATGGCTCTCAATTACCTACTCTTCACTCCTTTCCCTCAGTCCAAATTTTAAAATAACTGATCAACATTGTTTCTTTTGATTCATACTTCCCTGATTAATATCACTTTCGCATAAGTTGCTGGAATAATTTAAGAAATAACTAGTCTTCCGTATATAGATTAGAAAATTCCAGAAGTACCCTAAAATTAATTTTTAATGTATTGATTAATTGGTCTATTTATTAAACTTTTATTATTTAACGCTAACAAAACAAAATTAACTATAGATTTTTTTAAAACTGATATGGTGAATTTGAAAATTGATGATAAAAAAAATTTACTTCAATTGATATTGCCATCAAAGGAAAATATATATTAAATTTAAAAGAAACTAATAAGAATATTGGCGATCACAATACTAGAATACGCCATCTGGGAAGAGACCGGTTTCATGCCTTAGGCCTTTCTCCCTTCCCTCTCCTCTTTTCAGTTGTATAGGAATGTACTACGAGATTTTCCCTTTTCTTAATATTTTTCCTTTTTATTTAAGAAAAATATTTTTAAAATTTCCTTGATGCTTTTCTTTAGAACTATGTTTAATGTAGTTTTCAGTTCCATATAGTTTTCCAATTTAAAAGATTTTAATCTATATGAAAATCCAGAGAGAAACTAACGTATACTTCCCTTCTCTATGACTCGAGTCATCAGCGTGTGGTGGAGATCTCCACCACACGCATTTCGATCGTCAAATGGATGGGTAGTCTAATGTAAACAATAAGCGTCCTTAAACCGGAGGAAATTTAGAAAATTTCCGGTGTATCCCTCCGCTTATGTTATGACTACGAGGCGATGTGTGAACAAGCCTAATATTCTATGCAGTTTTGTTATTGTAATTTGGGTTCAAATCTAAACATAATTGTACCATTCATAAGAGCTTTCAGAAATGTATTGATTCTCAGAGGTCGCAAGGCCAAAAAAAATTTTGGAAAGTTAATATCTCATTGTGAATAATTCTTAAGGTTTGCCATGATTTGTATTTTATCCCTTATTTGGCTACATATGAATAAAATGTCACCAAAAATATCTTTAAAAAAATCTTTTTAAGATAGCCTAATTAGAAAATATTCTAATGATTATAAGATGAATATGATAATGCTGAAGTTTAAAGGCTGAAAGAAAGAACTCGGTACATGTGAAATACTGCAAAAGATATGATGCAATAATATGATTCCGCGTTTTTTCAATCTGCGGCGTAAAAATATATCGGAAGCAGTAACCCGGAAGTCTTGAAAGAGCAATTTTACCTCTAGCGCCACCACCCTTAGCTTTACACGATCACCCATCCATAAGACCAAACTATTTTAATTCTGATTATTGTTATCCAGTGTGCCGAATGCCAGGTATGAAGGAGTTAACAGTCAGGTGCTGAAAGTTTTTTATTTCAAAGGTTTTATAACGTGAAAAAAGGAATTTAATAATGCTTAGTCTCAAAAGATATGAAGACAAAGATTTTCGTTGGCAGCTATATAGCCAACGTTGACCCGGGGTTTCCTTTAAAGGAAACCTCCGGTCAACGTTGGCTATGAATTTTGGTTTGTATCCTCGAAATTAACTATTATTACATTTAATATTTCAGCTAAATTTTCTCAAAATTGTTAAAAAATCACATGGACAAATGGAAGTTTAGGCTGGCTTTTCATTTTAAGAGATTACATAATGTAATTATTGGAAGAGAAGTTTACACTAAATGCATTAATTATAAAATCAACATTCATATAAGATGGCTCTCAATTCCTACTCTGCCCATGGCCTTCATTTCTTTCCCTCAGTCGAAATTTTAAAATAACTGATCAATGACTGATTGATTAATGTCACTTTCGCGTAAGTTTCTGGAATATTTCTTAAGAAATAATTGTTTCTCCGAATATAGTAGAAAATGCACTAAAATTTATTTTTAATGGATTGGTTAATTATACAAAATACTAAAGTTTTATTATTTTAGTAAAATTTTATTATTTACTTTTAAATAAATTAATTTTCCCGGATTTTTCCTGTTTTTACTTTATATTCGCCATTTTCCGAATAATTTTTTTTATATATATATTAGGACCCTTTAAAAATATCGAAAAATACATTTAAAAAAATTATATAATAAAAAATAAACAAAAGAAAAAAAATTTGCAAATTGACCACAGCCGGGATTCGAACTCACGCCTGCTCGCACTAAGCGTATGTTACTAGCAGAGCATGCTAACCGTTGGACCACTGATACACAGAGATGCGCGCGACTATTTAGCTTTAAGAGCCCTCTCCTCATATTTCAAGGCCACATAACTCCTTTTAATATCAAGCAATAATTTTCAAACTCGGTTCGGAAGTAGGCCTCTATGGTCCCAACCACTATTGGCGATCGAAATGGGCTGCAGGTGGCGTAGAGCAGAACTCTTTTCCTATGGCAACACTTCACATGCTTTCCCCATTAGCGTGTGGAAAGTCATAGAGGAAGGAAGTACGTCAGTTTCTCTCTTGATTTTCATATAGATTAAAATCTTTTAACTTGAAAAACTGTATGGAACTGAAAACTACATTAAACATAGTTCTAAAGAAAAGTATCATAGAAATTTTAAAAAATATTTTTATTAAATAAAAAGGAAAAATATTAAGAAAAGGGAAATTATCGTAGTACATTCCTATACAACTGAAAAGAGGAGGGAGGGAAGGGAGAAGGGCTAAAGGCATGAAACCGGTCTCTCCCCAGATGGCGTATTCGAGTGTTGCGATCGCGAATGCCAAAGAGAATTTTCATAGAGCAATTAGGGGGGCCGCAACGGTCTTCCTAAGTCCTTTGTTTAGCTAACCGGGGGCTCTTACAGCTTTCGGATTGCAAAGAATTCAAGTTTTTGCATTTTAAAGAAAGTAGTTTTATATTCCGAAATGCGAAATTTTTATAAAATCAGTCAAATAATTCCTGAGAAATCGAATTTTAAACATACGATCATTTCAAGATTCGAAGAACTATTCAAACGATATCGTTTAAATTTTGCCATGTGAAATTACCGTCTTTAAAATAATACAAAAATTTGTGTAACTCAAAATTATGTAAATTATGTTATGTGATCCGGTCAAAATGATGAAATTATGTATTAATTATGCATTGTATATCAATTTAAAATTATCAATTAAAAAAAAATATTAATTATTAAAAATTATTTTTAACTTGCAATTAGCTTTTGATGAACTACTTTCACTACTGTGAGCAAAATTTTTCAATTTGCATTTAAAGTTCTTGAGTTAATTTGAAATTCGCAAAAAATTACCGTTAAGAGATCGAAACATTCGATTCCTCCCCTGGCCAAACTTTTGTGACTATCTTACTATCCCTTAAACTTTAAGGGTCAAAAATCCAAAGCTGTCTTTAAAAAAAAAAAAAAAAAAAACTAATTGGCATATTTGAGGTCCCCCATTCCCACCATAGAGTACGAATTCGTAAAAATCCAATCACTAGATCAAAAGTTATTAACAATAATTCTTTTTTCTTTAGTGCACTGTATATGTAATGCAAAGAACAAATATTTTTACTGGCTAGTTAAAAAAAAATTTATAATTTCACTTGTTTTTATTACTTTAAACAAATTATTCTACCTCTAAAAATAACATTTTTATTTTAGACATCCTGTTAATTTTTTAATTAGAATTTTAAGATAATTACTTTTTATCTTTGCATTTGATATTTATTCTTGATACAAAAGCAATCAAAGTATTATTTTTTAAAAATACAAACAATTTTCTATAAAGAAATATCGATTCGAAAAGTGTTATTTTTAGTTGTTAAAATTAAACATTCTATAATATAATAAAAAAATTTCAGATCGCTTAGTTTAAGCCCCGAAAAAAAAAAATTTTAAAGAAAAATAAATAGTTGCTTATGTTTATTTTCAAAATTAAAAATAATAAATAAAATAATTTCTTTTTGAATAATTCAATCGATACAATGGCATCAATTTCTTCTGGTAAACAGCAATTTTTTTTTTTATAGTGATCATCTTTTAATGAAAACAACTTATATTTAAATTACTCGTAATAGTTTATTTCCCTAAAAAAACTTTAAATGACCTTCATTTAAATGACCTGAATAACATTAAAACTTTAAAATGACCTTCATATGGTCACTGACTCAGGAGTATTCCACCCCTTACTTTATACTTTTTTTAAAAAAATAAATCAGATCTATCTCACCAAATACTTATCCGATATTTTTTTTAATTTTCCTGATATGGATTGCTCCGTCGAGCAGGAAATGACCTCCGTGTGATTCAGTTCGGAAATTTCCATCCATTTGTCTTCACTTTCAAATTTAGATAAAAACCTGAATAAATGTTTAAACTTAAGTCTACTATAGTTTGTCTACGGTAAGAACTCCACCCTGCTACAAAGTCTGATGCCGGGTAGCTTCTCTTCACTTTAAGACTAACACAATAGACCGCGGAAAAAGATTCCCTCGCCGACCCGAAACCTGCCCTAAACAGTAACCCTGCACCAATTGAAGAAATAGAGTAGAAATAATTCAAATATTCCTTCCTATCCGGTTTTATCTTTTTACCAGTCTTCGATACTGCATCGCTTTGTCTTTAAAAGAAAACGAACTTTAATGATATAACAAGTGTAATAAAAAAGGACAGACATGACATAATCGATCATCTTTCATCAAGGCTATAGAAATCAAACTGAAACAAAATAAAAAACATTAATATTCATTCAGTCTGCGCACCATTAGTTGGCATTAAAGTTAATCTGTTTCATCCTCCGGCCCCAAAGGACCATTGGACAAACAGTTTTCGGTCCTTTTGAGTCTTAGCCAAGTTCACGAGGATATAGAAGTTGAACTGCTCTTTTTGTTCCATTAGAAAGTCTAATTGTGCACGATCGAGTATTTCCATCACGTCCAGGATGGACACAGGTGACAATCCCCATTCTCCACATGAGTCGAGGAAGTTTCTCGTTGTACACTAGGATGGTTGAGTCTTCGGTTGGTTGAACATTTTCTTTCTGTCTCTTTAACTGGTGGGCCGTTCTTAGTTCTAGAAGATACGAAGATTTCCATTTTTTTCATATTCTTTCTAAGAGGGAATTTTTTGCTTCCATCCTTGTTCTAGATTGGATTTGCTAGAAGTTGATTGAGTCGAAGCTGTGGGAGAGCAACAAGCCTTCTGCCTATGAGGAAATGTCCAGGTGTAAGCGGCTCAGGTTCCTCAATATCACTGTAGACAAAGGTCAATGGTCTGGAATTTATAATTGCTTCAACTTCAATAACTATGATCTCTAATTCCGTAAACGTCAAAGATGTTCTTCCCAATATTTTCCTAAGGCAAATTTTTGTAGATTTTATCAGTCTTTCCCAGAATCCGCCCCACCAGGCAGCTCTTTCAATGATGAAATTCCATTCTATGTTTTTGGTGGCAAAATAATTCTGAATTTCTTTGTCCTTTAAAAATTTCCACAATAAATTTATCTCAATTTTTACTCTTTTGAAAGTTTTTGCGTTGTCAGAGTACTGTTTTTTACAAAGTCCTCTGCGGGATGCAAATTTTCTAAAGGCAAGCAGGAACGTTTTTGTAGTCAGATCTTCAGTGAGATCAAGATGGACGGCTCTGGTGACAGCGCAGGTAAAAAGCAAAATGTAGGCTTTTTTCATCCCGTTAATACTCTTCACATAAAGAGGACCTGCATAGTCGATTCCTGTTACTTCGAATGGATGAGCCTGTTTAATGCGGTCTGGAGGAAAAGGAGCTTCGTCTTGGGTAAAGGGCTTAGCTCGAAATTTCTTGCAAAGATTGCAGTTGAAAATAATACTCTTAATTCTTTGCCTTCCTTTAATAATCCAAAAGGTTTCTCGAACGTCTGTTAATGTATCAGCAACTCCTGCATGTCCTAATTTTTCATGACTTCTGCGAATTACAAGATTCGTAATGCAAGAGGATCAAATATTTTCGATGCAATTTTTAAAATTAATCTTTTAGTTAAAGGATAAAATTTGTAACTTAATTCAGCAAACTTGCATTCTAATTTTAGCGTATCATCTTTCGAATTCCAAACGTAACCTAACACCTTAGAAAATTCATTTAAATTTTCGTTAAAATTTTCGGACTGGTCTAGTTTTATCTGAAGAAATTCCGAATTTGTTTTCCATTTACGCATATTAAATCCGCCTTCACGTAAAATTTCTTTGATTTCCTTATAAATTAAAAGGCATTGGTTTTCGTTATCTAATCCAAAAGTCAAATCATCAACATACAATTTAGAATTTAAAATTTTATGTGCAAACGGATATTTACGTTTGTATTTTCTTATATGATATTTGAGAGTTGCAGCCAATAAAAATGGACTTGGAGTAGCACCAAATAACACACGCGTCATTCGAAAAATTTTAAATTTTAACTTCTCTTTACTTTCAAAATTGCCCTCAAACCATAAGAATCTAACTGCATTTCTATCTCTTTCATCTAACAATATCTGCAAAAAACTTTGCTCTATATCGGCAGTTAACGCGAATGATTTGCTTCGGAAATCTAAAAGTAATCTTAAAGAGTCGGGATTCAGATTCGGTCCGGAATGTAAACAATCGTTCAATGATAATTTATTTTGCGAGTGTGATGAGGCGTCATAAACTATTCTTAACTTCGTTGTAGTTTTATCGTCACGTATGACGGCATGATGAGGCATATAATATTCTCTATCCATATTCGTTTCACCCTTTTCATTTATTTCAACGGGTTCCACTATCCCCTCGCAAATCTGTTTCGATAATACATCCCTATACCGATCGTAAAATTCCTTATCTTTATCAAATCTCTTAACTAAACTTTCTAAGCGGTATTTCGCGATTTTATAATTATTTTCTAACTTATCAGCATTTTCATTCCACGGTAATTTTACCACATACCTATTGTTTTGAAATTTTATATTTTTCTCAAAATCCTGTAAGATAAATTCCCCATCATTATTAGACAAATCCCTTTTTTCGTTTTCGATACCCAATACGTCCAATTTCCAAAAATTTTGCAGAATTAAATCTGAATTTTCTTCATGCGAAGAATCTACGACAACTTTCATCATTTTTATTTCGCTTTAAACTCTTGTTCTGTTTTCTAAGTAAGATGAACCACTCAAGACCCATCCGAAAAGACTATCCATTGCAACCAGAGACGTATGTGGACTCTTGCAGGGGCGGATCTACTTAAGGGCTTTTTGGGCTGCAGCCCAGGGCCCCGTGGATACAAAGGGCCCCAGTCCCCACTGGAAACAATAGGTGATATTTTGAATTAAAAAAATATATATTATAAGATTGGCAACCCTGAGATCAATCAACCCATGCATGTGCGCGTCTATCGAATGAAACGGGGAACTACCCGTCGCTTGTGTACCGACTTCTCGCAGCGCCGCTTAACGCCCGACGTAATTTTTTTTCTTTCGTACTTCTGTTCTCGTCATCAAAGTGACAAACTTGTTTAGTTTACTAATAACTGTCTTGACTACCAGAAACCCTCTGATCCCACTGAAAACTATATTGGTGTTCAGCAAGAGGACGGTAATACCGAGGCGGAAAGAAATTTAGAGAATTTTAAGCTAGAGTTTGAGAAATATGTTGACATGGGCTTGTGGCCAGAATTGCTAAATAATGATTTTATTAATGACATACTCTCACATGAAATGACTGACTTTCAAAATAAAGATCCGAAAAATATATTTTCAGCTTCAATAAAGAAATACAAAGAACAAAACAGAACATTTTCAAATAGGTATTTCATTAGGAAAATGAAAAATGGTCAATCACTGGAAAGATCTTAATTATTTTATTCAACCAGGGTTGGTGCTTTTTTTTGTTTGACTTGCAAACTTTTTTCTAAAATTCCTTCTCAATACACAACCGGATTTTCTGATTGGAAATACATGGGAACTTGTTTAGAAAATCATGAAAATTCCAATGAACATAAGAAATCAATGTTAGTGTGGTTGACACGTGAAGGAAACAAATTATTTTTGAAGGCAACAAGTAAATTGTATCATTAAAAGACTTCGCGTACAGCATAAGGCACCAATCAGATCAGAAACTAAAGGAATACGAAGAGAAAGCTAAAAAATTAAGTACTAGTGTGGGAATAGACTACAATGGCATAAACAAGAGACGCATTACTCCAAAATTTTCAGATAAGTCTACAGATAAATTCTCAATATACGGCGCAGAAAAATTTGAAAGAGACACGCTAAACGTTGCGTTGGATAAGCTGATTATGGATTTAAATAAAAGGAGCTAAGTCTATGAGATGTATAGCGAGAAATTCAAATTTTTAATGGATTTGCAAGACAAAAATATGGAAAACATAGATCTGGAAAGTGTACGTAATATTGTTGAGTATTATCCATATGACGTAGACGAGCATTTAGTGAATGAATGCATTCAGTTAAAATCTTATTTACTTCAGTCTAAGCAGTGATTTTTATGCTAATTTATAAAAAGAAATTTGTTGATGTTTTCCCAAATTTTTACACTATCTTAAAGATTTTTTTAACTTTGCCAATCACTAGCTGTGAAGCTGAGAGCTCTTTCTCCAGGATGTCGTATATAGAAAACAAATATAGGACAACAACGTCGAACCATCGACTAAATCATTTATCAGTTCTTTCCATAAATTGTGATTTAACGAAGGACTTACAATGTGATGAGCAAATGAAGGAGTTTGCAGCACCAAAATGCAGAAAGGTTGCTTTATAATTTATGTAACATAACTACACATAACCTGTCAATTTCTTTTGCAATAATGTTGAACAGTTGCTGTTTGTATAGACAAATAAAAATAAATAAATAAAAAAATAAATAAAATTATTTTTTTGTCCCATTTTTTGCTATATACTTATCTACATCACTATAGAAAACAGTTTTTTTGACAAAATGGCTATTAGGGCCCCAAAGTAGGTTCAGCCCAGGGCCCCACAAATTCACGATCCGCCCATGGACTCTTGCATATATTACCAGAAATAATATTCCAATAATTGTCGGCGCCAATCTGTAGCCTGACTCAAGAACTTTCACTTCGCTCCCGCGGTGATTCATCTGCGAGTGTAAAATTGTTTGCCCAGCATAAATTTCTTATTTCTCTCTCTGACCGATGAATAACTGCAATGCTAATAACGTGGGTAGTTAACGCTTCTAATTGTATCTTTTTCGTAGGATCATGAATATTTCTTAAATTTACTAAAACACCATCTATTGTTTCTTTCTGGGGTTCTATCGAACCAAAAGGATATATTTTTATTGTAGTGCTGCTACAACTCTCTTTCCTTTTTATGACTACTATCAGTGAGCCTATTTCTGCCCAAACTGTCTGACTGTTTTAGATAGCCTCTCTGTAAATAAATTAAGCAGTTTTGGTCTGCCAATTTTTGTGTAAGGGTTGAAAACCTGTGAAGAGGGGCAGGAGAGAGGTGAGGAAGAGAGGGGGAAGACTGGACTAGCTGGCAGAAGAAGAGGAAAAAGATATTTTTTGGTAGAAAGTTCTGAAGAATAAATATACATCTACCCTGAAACAATTGCTGCAACAGGACTGAACAATTAAGATATATCCAGCGAATAATATCCTGATACTTACAAATAGTCTATCAGCTCCTCAACATTTCAAGCACATGTGCAAGATAAGTGACTTTAGATTTTATTAACTCCAGCAGTGATTCCTTTTTCTTAGAGATTCTTCAAATCTGTTTGTCACATGTTGATTTAGTATAGTACAATTTGTAATGACCTTATTTTATTATGCCACATGGTCAAATTTATTTTCATGAGTCAATCTTGATAATTGAGTTGATCATCATTAAATGTTGCTTAAGTAAATTATATCCCTTGTGATCATTATTTTTAGACAGATATTTTTATCTTACTTTATTTGTATGTGTTGGTGATGATTTGGGATAGGCCTTAGTTGTAAAAATGTATTAGTACTAAATTGTAACAATTGTCCCACTATACTTTACCCAAATTGTCACCACATGTATTTTGGTGCCGTGACCAGGATAATAGGTCTGGCAATTATTTGTGTTAAATATAATTTCCAAGTTTGTAGATTAATATATTTAAATATTATTTTCACATTCATTTGGCTATTGAGGGAATAAGTTTATTATAAATTTTTTGGACCATGTGGTAAATATTTGTTAAACCTAATTCAGTACACACATATACTTAACACATATATAATTTAACAGTGTCATTAGTTGGTTCTATTATCTATTTTTAAGCAAAAAAAGAAAATATGGCTGAAGGTTTGAAATCCCCATTTTTGTTGTCTTTGATCCCCACCTTAAATGATTAAAATTATAATGATTTTTTTGAATCCTTGGAAACCACAGCAAAATTAGCTGAATGGTCAAAGGAACAACTATTGGTTATAACAAAATTAAAAATGGAAGGAGCTGTTAGGAAGCTTTATAACAATTCATTTGAAGGGAAAGTTACGGATTACGAATCTCTGAAAAAGGGAATTAAAGGCTATTTTACGCCTACTACATCTTTCGCTCAAAACTTTGCTGCATTTTCTACAGCTGAGCAGAACACAAGTGAAACAGCTAGGGATTTTGCCATGCGGATTGAGGGATTAGCAAAATTGGCAAATTTGCCTATAGATTTTAAGGAGAAAGTAAAAATGTCGCAATATATTAACGGCTTAAAACCAGCTTTAAAAGCCCAAGTTATTCTTTTAAATCCCCTATCGTTTGATGAAGCTATTGAAATTTCAAATAGGGTAGAAAACTCATTACAAACTTTAAGTTCAAACGTAAATGCTCTTAACACCCCTCCAGTACATAAAACTAATGATATGCCAAATGACTACGTTAATGTTTTAACACTCCTAACTAAGCAGATAAGTGAGATGCAAATTCAAATCAATGAGTTAGCTGCCGCCAATATTAATAAAGTTCAGAAAATAACTTGTAATTACTGTCAAATTGTTGGACATAAAGAAAATGAGTGCAGAAAGAAGAAAAGAGCTAATTTAAAAAATCGCCCTAATCATAATAGATATCAGCAACCCACTCAATTTGCTATTAATCAGCAGCATCCATTTGTAGTACCCCGGCAGAACTCACGGAGTTCATTCAATCACCAACAGCAATTTGAGGTACCATTTCAAACCACTCAGGTACAATATAGTAAGGATTTTGGAAATGACCAACAAAGTTATCACCAAACTCAACAATCTCCTTTGTACACCACCACACATAGAACCGAAGCAAATAATCAGGGTGGCACTCGACCCAAAGAATTTCACCCAAACTACTAGAGGGGAGAAAAGGTAATGGATCAATTTTTTCAGTAAATCCCCAACCTGATCCAGACGATAACCTCATCTGTAATCTAAATCAAAACTTTCTACCTATAATACAAATTAATGTTAATAATATAACCTGCAGAGCCCTTGTTGATTCAGGTGCAACTGTAAATGTTATTTCCCCTAATATATTTCAGCAATTGAAGGAATTTAAGGTAAAAGATTACAATTTTAGCTTGACTGCTGTAACAGGTGTAGGTATAAGTACTAGTTCAGTTATTGATACTGAAATATCTATTAGTGAGGAGACATTCCTAACAGAACTTATTGTTTCTAACCAACCACTATCGTCAACATTTGATTTGATATTAGGATTAAAGTTTTTAAAAGAATTTAATTTCATTATTGATTGTTCAAAATGTGTAATATATAATCATTCGATTAAAATAAAATGGTTGGATAGTGTTAATAGTGAGGTTATAGAGAGGGATAAAATGGTATCAGTTAAGGCTAGTAATAGTTTAAACAGTATAAATAATTCAAATATATGTAAAACACAAAATTTTGGTATCCTAAATAGAAAACTAAAGTTGCCTCCGCACTCAGTGAGTAATGTACATATAAAAATTTCTAATTCAAGTATGATCGTATATGTGCAACCAAATGAAAATAATATGCAAAATGATTATTTTGTTGCCCATGCTGTGACGGAAGTGTTGGATGATTCAGCATGTCTGATTCAAATTTTTAACCCTACGGAGGATATTATTACTTTAAATAAAAGTTCGAAAACTTGCAGGATCAAGGGTATGACGGTTGATGAAGTAGAGCGCTCACAGAATTCAGCAATAAATACCATTACTGACAATAATGAGGATTTTCTTAAAAATTTTAATTTAGTACATTTAGATGAAAATCAACAAAAAAGAGTATCTGATCTTTTACTGGAATATAAAACTGTCTTTGCTAATGAGATAAGTGAGTTAGGGTCTTGCTCTTTGGTTGAACACCACATTATATTAACTGATGATATCCCCGTTCGGCAAAAACCTTATCGTGTCCCCTATCACTTGAAGGCTGAAATGAGGAATCAGCTTAACAAATTGTTGGATGCTGGAATTATTCAGCCTTCAACATCCAGTTATGCCGCTCCTGTACTCCTTGTGAAAAAGGCAGATGGTTCATATCGATTAGTTGCTGATTTGAGAAAACTAAATGCAAAAACTTTACCTGATAATTTTCCAATTCCAAATTTAATGGAAATGATAGACCTGCTATCTGGATCAAAATTCTTTTCCTCTTTAGATTTAACTTCGGGTTTTCATCAAATGAAAATGTATCCTGCTCATGCACATTTAACGGGTATTGCAACCGAATATGGAAATTTTGAATATGTACGTATGCCATTCGGCCTAAAGAATGCAAGCTCTAGTTTTCAGCGGTTAATGTCATTTGTACTAGCTGGCTTGACTGATTTATCTATTGGTTGCTATATTGATGATGTAATAATTGCAAATCGTACCTTTGAAGAACACATTGAAAAACTTGGTATTGTGTTTAAGCGTCTTAGAGAGGCAAACCTAAAGCTTAAGCCTAAGAAGTGTTCTTTACTTAAGGATGAGGTAACGTATCTTGGACATAGAGTTATAGAGGGTAAAGTGATGCCTGATCCTAAAAATATTGATACCATTAAAAGGGCCCTCCCCCCCCCGTAATAAGCAAGAGGTGCGAGGTTTTATTGGTTTAACTGGGTTCTATCGGAGGTTCATACCGAATTATTCTAAACTAGCTCTACCCCTTACTAATGCTACCAAGGAAAAAGTCCCTTTTGTTTGGACTGAGCTCGAACAAAATGCTTTTGAAAGGCTGCGTAATTGTTTAACTTCACAACTTTGCCTGATTTTACCAGATTTTAACAAACCATTTGCTCTATGCACTGATGCAAGTAAACATTCCTTGGGGGCTGTACTTGTTCAAGAAGATGAAACTGGATTTCAGCACCCCGTTAGTTTTGCATCTAGAAAGTTAAAAGCCAACGAATTAAACTACTCAGTATTTGAAAAGGAAGCTCTAGCTATAGTTTTTGGTGTTCAACACTTTAGGCAATATTTAATTGGGAAAGAGTTCACAATTTATTGTGATCAAAAGAGTTTATCGTACGTGTTAAATTTAAAGGATCATAACTCAAGAATTGCACGATGGGTCATGACTTTGCAATCTTACTCTTATAGGATTATTCATAAGCCAGGAAAATAGAACCTTATGGCCGATTATTTATCAAGGTTAAAAACAAGTGAAACAATAAATTATATACATGAACAAAGCAATAATATAAATGCCTTTCAATTACTCAACTTCTCAAGAGACAATTTGAGAGTTGAGCAAGAGTATGACCCTCAATGCAAGAGAATTGTTAGGAAACTTAAAAACAACGCCCAGTTTTCTCCGTCTTCTCCAAAAATTTTTCTTGAGAATGGTTTATTACTCTGCTCTGGTACAAATAATTTGAATCAGAGACTCGTTGTTCCAAAAACTCTGATTCAACTTGTATTAGAACAATGTCATGATAACAACACAGTGGCTCACCCAGGTTTATCTAGGACTCTTCATAGAGTCAAAGAAAATTTTTTTTGGTATAATATGTATAAAAATGTAAAAAATTATGTTGCTTCCTGTACTTCATGCATTGCACGTAAAGGCTTTAGACCATCAAACAAGGCACCTTTACAAAAGATTCCTACTGCTAGTAGGCCTTTCCAGAAGTGTAGCATAGATGCGGTTGGTCCTTTAGTGACTTCGAGGAATGGAAATAAGTGGTTAATTGTTATTACAGACTATTTCTCTCGATATCCCGAGGCATATCCTGTTCCTGATATACAAAGTTCTACTGTTGCTAAAGTGCTAATTGATTTTATCTCCCGCCATGGACTCATGGAAGTTTTTTATTCTGATAGAGGAACAAATTTCATTTCTGAGGCAATGCAGCAAGTGTATGATGCACTTGGTATTCATAAACAGCACACAGTCAGCTATAATCCACAAGGAAATGGTGTAGTTGAACGGTTTAACAAAACACTCATTGATTCACTGAGCCATCTGGTTAGCATAAACCCATGGATCCTAAAGCGGTAGGATATCCAGCTCGCGCTTAAAAAACGGAAGCAGCTCTTTTTCACCCTCCCAAACAACTTTGTACCTAGCTACAGAACTCCGCCTAACGGCCAGAGTAAAAGCTCTGTCAAAAACAAGTTCTGGGTGGGGGGGGGAGAGAAGAGTGTCCATCTCTCTCCTCATCACGAGATGATAAATAATTTTAAGTACTGTAAAAACGTTTAAAGAAATAGTCCGTTTCATTTAAATAATAGATAATCTGTTGTTTTTCTTTTTTAACGTAATTGATTTCAAAAAATTTACGTAAGATAAAGCAGGCCAATATATTTTTTAAGATACATTTTTTGATGATTATTTTATTGAAATTTTTTGAAATGAACCTATAAAATTATCTGCCAATTTCATTTTTATTATTTCAGACAAGTCAAAATTATTATTAAATATTGCTTGGTTTTTATTTTTGAGACTTTGTTTTATAGTGATGTTGTAGTATTTTCTCAGGGCTAAACATACATCATGCAAAAGCAAACATTTATTAATTTAGTTTTTTGGTAAAAGAGAAGTTATCTTTCAGACATTATTGCCTTTTTTTACATTTTTCTAAAACAAATTCACAAAGTTAAATGCTATTTTGTAGTTCAAAAATTAATCTAACGTAAAATAAAAATTAACTTTCAAATTCAATTGGATAGCTATTGATTTTAATTAATTGAATGTTAAACTTTGAAAGAACTGTATTGAAACTGTTTTTCTCTTAATACTTTTTAAACAAAAATTATGCTTTTATTGTCCTTTTTGATGCAATTTTTAGTAAACTCTGCCTCTGTTCAAATAGTTAATTTTAGAAACTTTAACAACCGTTAATAAACTACATTGTCAAAAAAATAATAATAAATTTCTGTATAAAAAAAGGCAAGCATAAAAAGTTCAGGAAAACATGACTGAAACAATTAAATACTTTTAACATTAAAAAAAAAAAAGAAATATCAATCTTTAAATTTGGACTAATATGCTGGATAACTACAAATTAATAGAAAAAAAAGTCATACCATGGCAATTATCATCGGAAGAACACTCTTGCTTCTGCTTCATTAACTTTTGGCCAAATATGACTGACCCCAAAGAGCTGCATAGTTTTACTAACATCAGCTTCAATGGAGTCAATTATTTAGCAATACATTTTTTGACGACTCAAAGGATGATACTTCACACACTATTCATAAGGAAAAAACGCTCTAGGATCCAAAACATTTAAAGTAATTTCAAATAAACTTAATTATGTATTTTAAACTAAGTCAAAGAGCAAGCTTTGGGTTATATAATTATACCTCACAGTTATATAAGTACAATTTATAAATTCTAGCACAAGAAAGAATAAATTAATTCACCACACTATAATTTCTTCATCTTTAGAGATCACTAGCTATAAAAATAATTATTACTTCAAACATGAAATCTATGAATGGCAAAAAATAGAAAATATTAAAGTTCCAGGGCAATGTCAGAAAAATCTAAAGAAGCAAAGAAAACTGCAGGTTAATATATCCTATTACAATTTATTCTTCACCTTTAGGAAGCACTGGCTATAAAAATAAACAATTATATTTATTTAATTTAAGAAATATAAGTTAATCTCTAAAATATATCTTTAGAGAATTAATTAATAAGTCAAACATGTAAGAAAATAAGAAAAAAAAAAAAGATCCTGATAAAAGCCGAAAAAGAAATCACCTGTAAAGACCCCCAGCTGGAAACGAAAATTAATTAATACTTGAAACATAAAATTCATAAAAGGCAAAAAATAATAATAATAAATAAATTACTTATGCCAGAAAAAAATTTATACACCATATTACAATCTCTACTTCACCTTAAGAGTAGATATAAATTAAAACCAGTAAATATGTTAAACAAGAAATTTATGAAGTTCAAAATAATCATGAAATGTAAAATGTCCAGGCAAATGCCAGAAATTTTTTTTAACAGATTACATTACAATTTCTTTTTCATGTTTAGAAACCATTAGCTATAAATTAAAATTAATAAACACTTCAATTAATAAACACCCAAAAATATGAAATAACACATTGTTTCTATTATCACAGAATCAGAATACATGAATTGACATGAAACATTCATATTATATCTTAACGATTGACATATCATTACATAGCCCAAAATAAAACTAACATGAAACTTACCCCGCCAGGTAATGAAACTTGATAATGGGCCTCAATTTAATCTTCACCAAAATGCAAAGCACAAACACGATCAGTGAACTTAAGCATCCTATCGGCACGAGGAATTGCTTTTTGCCACTTTTTTGTTTTAAGAAAATAAATATCCTTAAAAAAAATAATACAAATAAAGTGAGGTATTTATATCTACAGAACTCAGAAAATATGCATTATGAAATCTCTTTTGATAGGTACATTAAAAAAAATTAACATTAATTTGTGATTAAAAAATTATTTAATTTCTAAATACTGGCAAAGTAGTCATACAATGGCAAACAAATACTTTGTCATTCAAACAAGTAAAATTATATCTGATATGAGTTAATAATAATATTACTTTGAAGAAAGAATGATAACGTAAAGTAAATATTGTTACACACATATTTCATTAAATTATATAGAACATCAACTCTATCTTTAATTACTAAAAATCTTAATAATCAGTAATAATATCTGCTATAACAACAGAAACTCTAAAAGTAATACACAATAGATGAAAAAGATATAGTTCTTATAACAAACATACAATGTAGTATTCTTTAATGAATAACATTATCACATATTATTGAACAATTATTCTTTTAACATACACTATATCTGATTCATCATCGTAAATTAGAATCTTCATTTCTTAAATAAAACAGAATTAATTAAAATCAATGTCATTTACTTAAGTAATACAAAAAAAACTTGTTTAAAAAAATTATGATCAAATTATTCTAAATAGTGATATCACACTTTAATTTTGTATCAAAACTTATGTGAACACTTTCTTAAAATATTAATCAGAGTCATCTGAATTATTGCATTTAATTATAAAGCAGATAAGAACATAAATTTCAAAATAGAAATTATCGAAAACAATCTGATTTTTGATTAATTTTGATCAAAAATAATCTGATTTGAACTGACTGATTTTTTCTGCTTAGAAAATAAAAACAATCAAACATTCAAAAGGGCAATGAATTCTATCACAATTGAGTTGATTAAATATAGTGACCTCACTCAATAAAATATAAATTATTAAACATTCAGCACAATAAATTCTTTCCAGATAATCTCATGTACCTAACTTTTTGGTGTATAAACAATATACATTGATATTTACATTTACATCGTATTACATGATATTGATATTTACAAATATTTTTTAATAAAATAGATGAAATGTTAAGAGATAGTACAATTAGATTCTATAGTACAATTAGAAACTATAACAATAAATTTTACCATAACATAAGGAGAATCCAAAACCTATTACCATAATTAATACTATCACAGTATGTTTGTCTGATTCAGTTCATTTATTATTAAGTGAAAGCCATACAAATCCAAATAAATGAATGTTCCTTACAATTCAAATTAATGTGTAAAATTAGTCTATTTTTAACAATGTGTTTCATAAATTTCAATCTGTTAACTAGATGTTCCAATAAAAATCTGCAAGCATTTAGAATTACTTTTTATAATCTCTAATTGTTTGGAAATTACCAATCACTTTAACGATTAAGTAATAAGTTTATTAAAACAATTGATAAACAAATTAAATATACAAGAAGGAAAGAATGCACTTGTGGATCAAACTGGAAGATTTAAAACAAAATTTATTTACATTGATGTTTAAAAAACAATTCTAGAAGAGAATATCCTTACGATGTTATTGAAAGCATAAAATAAGTAAAAGTTTAATAGCAAAATAGTCAAACAAGCGAAATCATAATTAAAAACTTACCTTTAGAGCTTTAAACAAGCTGATACTAGGAAGCTGCTAAAAAACAATATTAATATTAGCGATTAAACAATAAATTTATAATTAACACGTGCAGTAATAACATGCACGTGTATTAATAACAAGTGAAAAATTCCAACGTCTACTGATTGAGATGCCACCTAGCGGCAGTTTTGCATCCATTATCCATTAAAGTCTGACGAATCACATTGTGGGGGAAATTTTACATTAAGCTGGGTCTCCATAAGATACTCTAGACTCCATGCATAAACCAAACGGATTGGTGTGAACGTGTTCCTTTGGCTCTAATGGCCTTTCGCACGGCTTTCCATCGCACTATAAAACAAACTCCAGCCTTTATTGTATATGGTCGTGACTTAGTTATGCCATATGACTTAATTTTTTCAACAAGATTTAAAACCTATAATGATAATCCCACCTATATCGAAGAATTAATTCCCAGATTACAACAAACTTTCATTTTGGTAAAAGAAAACTTAGAAAAGGCTGCTGATAATTAAGTGTCTTCAACTGGCATATCTAGACAAATTAAAGACATACAAATAGGTGATATAGTCTATCTTCATATACCAAAAATTAAAGTACATACATCAAAAAAGCTTTCTAAAATGAACCATGGGCCCTATAGGGTGACTAAAAAATATTCTCCTGTTATTTTTGAGATAACTTTAATAGTGAACCCCTCAAAGATGAACATGGCTCATATTAATAGATTAATTATGGTTCCAATGCGAGAGATTTTTCCTTCATTTGCCGCTATCACACCAGAAGAATCTAAGGCCCATGAAACTATTAAAAGAAATTGTGAGGATAAGCTATCTAATGATGATAGAGAGTTATTTCCTGCTTTATTAAAGCCCTTTAAAGTTAATGACTTATTATGTTTTGAAAATAATGCGCCATTGTCAGGTGAGGTTACTGTGGAAAAGGACAACTCTTTTGATTTTTTTCGAGACACTTCTGTCTCTCCTGTTTCTTTCCTCAATAGCTCTTCTTCCGATTCTTCTGATATTTCAAGAGAATCAACACCAAATCAAAGGTATAATCTACGTCCTAGGGACGCACATGGATTTGTGAAATAAATATATGTGTGCATATGGATATAGATTTAACATTTGCTCTTATTTTTCTTGTTAATTTTGTGTTTATGTATGTACATATTTATTATGTTCTCTAACTAATCAAGACAATGAAACATTTATGCTTTTGTAATGTTATCCTCTATAAGCTGATGTGATTTTGTCTGACACTAGTGACAAACAGAGACCGATCTCAAAGTGACCTACAATTGAACATAAGCACTAACTTTTTTCAAAAAAAAAAAAAATAATAAATTAATTTTTTTTCTCCAGAAGGGGTGATATATGTAGTGTTGCTACAACTCTCTTTCCTTTTTATGACTATCAGTGAGCCTATTTCTGCCCAAACTGTCTGACTGTTTTAGATAGCCTCTCTGTAAATAAATTAAGCAGTTTTGGTCTGCCAATTTTTGTGTAAGGGTTGAAAACCTGTGAAGAGGGGCAGGAGAGAGGTGAGGAAGAGAGGGGGAAGACTGGACTAGCTGGCAGAAGAAGAGGAAAAAGATATTTTTTGGTAGAAAGTTCTGAAGAATAAATATACATCTACCCTGAAACAATTGCTGCAACAGGACTGAACAATTAAGATATATCCAGCGAATAATATCCTGATACTTACAAATAGTCTATCAGCTCCTCAACATTTCAAGCACATGTGCAAGATAAGTGACTTTAGATTTTATTAACTCCAGCAGTGATTCCCTTTTCTTAGAGATTCTTCAAATCTGTTTGTCACATGTTGATTTAGTATTGTACAATTTGTAATGACCTTATTTTATTATGCCACATGGTCAAATTTATTTTCATGAGTCAATCTTGATAATTGAGTTGATCATCATTAAATGTTGCTTAAGTAAATTATATCCCTTGTGATCATTATTTTTAGACAGATATTTTTATCTTACTTTATTTGTATGTGTTGGTGATGATTTGGGATAGGCCTTAGTTGTAAAAATGTATTAGTACTAAATTGTAACAATTGTCCCACTATACTTTACCCGAATTGTCACCACATTATAGTTTCTTTCCCTATCGTTTTTAATTTTAACTGATTAACAAGATTTGATTCGATAAATGATTTTTGACTACCTAAATCAAATAAGATACGTATTTCAGCTTGTTCGTTTTTATTTTCAGCTAATACCGTCGCGGTTTTGAGTAAAATATTAATCCTCGAATTTTTATTCTCTGCAACAGAAGACACAATAGTTTCATTTTGGGGGACTTCGGGTTTTGATTCTAAAAGATATTGCATATGTTTTCATTACGTATTTTTACGACAAATAGTACAAGCAGGTTTCTTTACACATCGCTTGACAATATGAAAATTTTCTAGGCAATTAAAACAACTTCCTGGACGTAATAAACATTGTTTCTTTTCAGCAACACTTAATTTACATTCATCATTTTTATGATCATTAGAACAGAATACACATTTATTTTCATTACTAATAACATTTAAAGTAGCAGCACTCACATTCCTATCGTATCTCATTTTTGGGAATTTATTATTTTCAAAACCAGAAAATTCTATTTTTAGAATAACCCTGAAAAGAATTAGATTCTTTTTTCTGAAATGAAAATGTTCTTTCTCTTACTTCGATTTTGGATTTTAAATACTCTAACAATTTTGTTACGTTCCATGAATTTGTTTCGTTTTTATATTCACGATTATAATTTAAAATTAAACTATCAGGCATTAGTTTAGTCATAATTGGGAAAAGTAAATTACCATAACTTTCAAGTTCGATGCCAAGTGATTCTAAACTACGTATTAGAATTTCACACGTATTGTACTGCACAGACATTTCAACTTCTACCTATTTAAAATATTCATATCATGAACAGAACTTCAGATCATAAATTTATTAAAGCTAATAACTAAGTTAATAACTAACTTACAATCTGGAGACTTTCAAATTCAATTTTCTTGGCACCGCTAATGACTTTATGACCAATCGTTCCAGATACACAATAACCTGGCACAATTAACTGTAAAAAAATATGATCAATTTTAATTTAAACAAACATTTTTAACATATACATGATTTCTAAAAAGTAACTTAAAATAAAGTAGTCCCTCACTTGGCCACAAGGAAAAGGTTCATCGTATTAAAATGCATTTTTGCCAATTTATGCTCTTTGCAAGATCGATTTTCTTAAGTGGTAAGAAATGAGAATTGAAAAATCACTTAGAAACTTAGTTATGGTTACAATTATTCGAAATTAAGTTTAGGAATTCAAATGAAATAGTGTAGGGAACCACTGACGAACTAGATTTGCCATCACTTTAAATATAAAAATTATAAAAATATAATCTAAAAAGATTTTTTAAATTCCTTAATTCAAGCTAATAGATTTTGAGACAACCAGTAGATATTTTAACCTGCCTAAAACCTCACATCTTTTTTTCAAGTCACTTAAAAACTTGTCTTATTATAAATGTAGCTATCATTGTATTTATCATTTTACTCTAGTGTAACTATCATTTTTTAATCAAGAATTGATTTCATTCTCAATGATAAAAGTATCTGCAAAGCTATTTGTTCAAAGCACTCTTGAGTAGGAAAATATTAACAAAGCTCTTTGGCATTTACTGCATTTCTGAAAGTTTATACAGACGGACCTATTTATTTTGAATCTTTCGAGAAAAGCAAAAAATTTGAAATAAAGAGGTTTTGAGCTATACAGGTACTTTAAAAAATGTAATTTAATTAAGAAATTTGATTATAAGTGCCTCAATTGTTTTTAGTAGAAATATATAGGCATTTCTGTACATTAATTAAACCACATATATCTATTTACATAAAAAATTTTAACATACCTTTAAGACTGAAAATAATCTTTTTAAAGATTTTTGACGTCTAGCCTTCTTTGTTTGTTATGTTGTTTGAGCATTTGTGCTTGATTATTAGAAATCGAGAAACAGAGGTTTTGAAAGAAAACATTTCGAGATAGACAAGAAAAATACATTGAATTTAAATAGTAAATGTGAGGAATTTTAGAAATTTTGAGATATAGAGGTTTGAGATAAACAGCCTTAACTGTAATAATAAAGGTCTTATTTCAAGATTGAAGTTAATTTGACATGTTAAAGTTTAAAAAACATGAAAAATTAACATGTATTACTGTAAGTATTACTAAAAATTTAATATGGGGAAGAAAGCCCAGTCTCATCCTAATCGAGAAATAAAACATGATTTTGTTTAACATCAAAAAGAAACTTAATAACATTTTTTTCAAGTAATAAACAAAACTCATAATTCTTAAGCGAGAATAAAATTATCTCCAAAACCCAGTAAATGTAAGACTATTTAAAAGTTTTATAACAGCTTTCTTAAGAAGACATGCAAAAGGGATTAGAACCATTGGAACAGAAAGGTATTACAATTTCATTGAAATGACGCGTTAGAAATATATCTGCAGTGAATAGAAATTAATCAGCAAAAAGAATTTCCAAGCTACTGAAACTATTTACCATTCCGTTAATAATTAAAAACTGCTTTTGTTGTCTTCTTAGAAAAGTTTTAACCCTTGAGATACTCCTGGGATAAAACTGTATTTCAAAAAACTGTAAAAGATTCTATTATTTCTTCTACACCAGAGACACAGGTGATTGTGACTCAAAGTGAGAAACCCTGAAATTTTATGCGTAAAAACTCGATAACAAGTTATAAACTTATATACAACTCATATTTACTATAATTTTTTGAACTAAAGATTTATAATTAAATTATTTACCTTTAAAGAATATCACACTTTTATGGTAACTAATTTAAGAAAAACTTAGTTGTTATAAAAATTTCAATATTAGGTTCTAAATTCGTGTGAATATTAATCACGATATCGGATTTAATAACGAGAAAATACAAATCGCAATATTGGATTTTTGAAACTCATTCACTAACTTATGTAAGTAATTTAACACTGATAAACTTCATTCAAAAATCAAAAGACATCTTCTTTTAAGAATCAAAAATTTGTTACTAAATTCCAAAATAATTAGTAGCAGAAAAAACTTTAATTTACAAGATAAGGATAAATATATTGTATTTTTTTACTTCAGTTTTTCAGAAAATATTATGCATATTACACTTATAGAAGGATAAATTTCTTAAGTCTACAAGGGATATTCAAAATATTGTTAAATAAAATTTCACATTAAAAGAAGAGAAAAAGTGGCTTTAACCGCTTTTCCTCATAATTTATTAATCTTACCAATTTCTCTTAGTAAGAAGCATTTTTTTCTAGATCACAGATCAAAAAGTACTAGAAAAAAACAAAAAAAATTTTCTTAACGAAGATTCCTTTTTATAATATAAAAACTTTTTATAACTAGTATTTCACTGTACATAAAGGGTATAGATTCTAAAAATTTCTGTAGTTCTATTTCAATATCCTGGATCCTAATTATTTCTTAAATTTTAAACCAGTATAAATAATTAATAACATAACATATTATTAAAAAAAAAATCTACATGCATTTATTCTAGATAAATTTAAAAAATAAAGAAGTATTTTTTATGATAAAAAAAAACTTATGATCAATGATTCTTCATTCCATTTCTACTATTTAACTGCAATATATGCTATCTTAATTTCTCTAGACACTAGTCTTTCATGCTGGCATTTGCTACAGTTAAGTAATTAGTTTCATCCATTAAACAAGTACTAGTTGTTTAAATGGGAATGCTTAAAAATATATTAAAAATAAAAGAAATTTTGGCTTAAAATATATTCAAACTAGAAATTCTTTAAAACTAAATAATTTTTAACTATTAAAAAGGAGGTTTTTTTGTATTTATAGACAAATTTAAAAAAAAAAACAACACATAATTTTCTTTTATTTTAAAAGATATGATACCCATCACTGGGTATCTTATCTTTACATTGATTGTAACCAATTCCTTTTAAATTAGACTTTTCTAGACCATTTAAATTAAAAATGAGTTAGAAACAAATAAAAAAAATTAGACTGCTAAAATAGAATCCTTGTCAAATAGGCTTTTCTACCTGATTCAAATTTAAAAAAAAGTTTAGAAAGAATAAAAAAAAAATCGACAGTAAAAATTGAATCTTTGTTAAACAGAATTTTTCACAATATTCAAATTGAAACTGTTTTAAAAAGCAAATGCACATGAGAATCACAGAAATAGTAATATTGCCAATGGTAAAATGTGTTTTAATTAATGCGTTAAACATACGAAAATTTTTTTGAACACATATTATACAGCTATAAGTAAACAGAGTGCTTAGCCAAATATCTCAACAAAAAATAAGTAGCTTTTAAGTACTTTCTAAGCAATCAAAAAATATTTTTTAACATAACATAACAAACTTAGTAGGCTTTACTGTATAAAAAAGAAACTGAAATATTTAATATTACTGTAAATTAAATATTTCAAATAATAAATCTTGCCTAAATATTTCAATATTTTTTTTAATAACTTCATATATATCAAATATTTCAAATACTTATAAATTATGTTATTTTATACCAAATAAAAATTAATGTAATTTTGTTTCTCTGTGTCCATTTATAAGAGTATAGTCATTGAATGTATTTAATTTTAATGAAATAAAAAAGTCAGAGTCATGCTAATGTGAATATAGTTGTTTACTTGCCTTCAGTTAATATTTATGTTGTCTCATAGTAGAAAAAATAATTATTAGTAAGTAATTTTAAAAACTGAATGAATAAAATTAACATGTTAATGTACTAGGATGTATTTTTTCGTATACTGATTTATATGCTACAGTGTAAAGTAGAAAGCGAAAAGTCCTGCCTGATGATTTCCTTTTAAATTTGCTTGAAACATTTCTGAAATTTTTGAATTTAGAATAGGGTTGAACTTTTATAAGCATCCTAACAGTGATAAGACACTATTTTTGTACATTCAGAATGCAATGGGATAAACTGGATAACATAGAAGAAATCCTTAATTATCACAGAGAATAAAATTAAAATTTATAAAAATTCATTGAAACTAAGTTTTTAAACAGGTTTTGTTCATTTACATTGAATTTGTAAATTTAATATAAAAGATAAAACTAAAACTATAAATTCCACGTTTAAATTTAGTCATAAAACAAAAAATTAAGGATGATAAGCTTTATTAAGCATTATTCTATACTTATATTTTATTCTATACCAACTCGGAGTGAAAGATATTATTCAAATAAAATTAATTTCTATTAATTATCATTTATTTCAATGCTTTTGCTGTAAGCAATTTCACTTTCTTATGTCCTAATCACACTTAAGTTCAGCATTTAGTTATTATATGACAATACTAAACATAAAAAATTATTAATGTTATTTACATAGTAAAACATAAAGGCCTTGCTTAGAGTTACTCATTAATTTAAACATACAATTTTAAATACGAAACCCCCCCCCCCTAAGAGCAGTTTTGTTCCATTGGGGTACAAACTTCATGATCTTGTTTAAACTTAGTATACAAAAATAGTAAAACATTAAAGCTAGTCTATAATTTACACCCCTTTGAAAATCATACTTATATTAAGTTATTTTTCTATTAATGTATTAGCATTAGAGATGTAGAAATTAAAAAAATTTTACAGCTAATTTAACACATTGGACATTTATTATTCAGAAAGATATCAACAATTCACAACTGAATATGGATTAAATAAAGAATTGTGTATTATTCATATTCCGAAACAGATTTGTATGATCAATTCTTTAAAAAAATTACTTGATACCTAAATAAACTTTTGCATTTAAAAAATATATTTCAGGCAAATCTCTCCACCTTTAGGTGTTACTTTCGAAGTCACAAATAATGGGAATTATAATCAGAATTTAAGGGCTATTAAACCATAACCACTCTCAAATAAAGAAAACTAAAAAATTGAGATTTCAATAATTTATATGTACAGTTAATTGAATTTTTCTTCAAAGTTAATAATGAATTATCTATTTGCAATGTAAGAAAAATTAAATTGTATCTTAAATGTATATAATTTCGTAAAATTTTAGAGAAATATATATCCCATTGAATTAGCAATAAAACTGATAACTGATTTTTTTGGACCATTAAGAAACATAAATAAAAGAAATGTGATTGTCAATTAAAATAACTTTGCACAATTTCTTGATTCATAAGAAATTAGGACAATATATATCCTTCTTAATGAAGAAAAAATATTTTTATTTCTTGAAAAAAAAAGTACTTTGAAAAATTCTTATTTATAAATGTTTTCCACTAAAATTAAAATGCTTTAATTATATATAGATCAATACAATAAGTTAAAAGTATTACACTTATTATCAGCAAAAATTTTACTTACCAGATGAAACAGTGAAGACAGAATTGTAGTCAGACATGGTAGCTTGCTTGGTTGAATCATCTTGTATGCACACAGGTTGATTTGTTTATGATCCTTTGTTCCAAAGCTCTTGCCATATCTTCCTGTTACTCATAATGATGAGTAACCAAAGCAACAGATTCAACTTTTGTTTCAGGTTCCTATAAAATAAATGTGATTTTACTTAAAATAATTATTTATACACTTGCAGAGGTACACTAACTATTATTTATACACTAAAAGCTTATGGAAATTTAAAGTTAGAAAAATTTTAAGATGTATATAACTGTTTGTTTGTATTTATCACAAGTATTTATTAAAATTTTATGGACTTTCAATAGAAAAGAATAAAACGATTAATGAACATTTATTTTTAATTTATTAATGTATTTCAGTTAATAAAATTGCGTTAATATCTGGTGAAAATGGGAGAAATTTTTAATGGCCACTTTAAAAAACTAGCTGTCTTTTCAAAAGGAAAATAAAGAAAAATATAATTTCAGTTTTTTTATTGACTTTTACATCTTTGAAAAATTGACAGTTAACAGGATTTTCTTTTTTTTTTTTTACAAAAAACATGATTATTAAGAAGCAATGATTTCATTTAACCACATGCAACGACAGAAAATTTGAAAAATAGAAGGGTAGTTTAATTAATAACTAACCATCAGGTCAGCTGATAGCTTCCTGTTTTTGACTACCAGTGATACCAACATCAATTCCTTTTTATTTGTAATCTTCAGCATCCAAAAATACTTCAAGGATGTTCAACATTTTCATCCTCTAGGTAGGAAAACAAATAATATTTTAAATTAAGTACATAAATAAGCGAAATTACCAACATAAGAGAATAAAGGAAGAAAAAAAACAATCCGAGGATTTTACAAAAATGTAAATTTTACACCAACTCTCAAACAATTTAGATAACATTCTAGAAAAAGGAAATTTTAGAGATTTTATAATCAATTAAAAGAAACTGGCATTTTAAATTTGCTGCACATCTTTTAGCTTGCAGTTGTCTTTAAGTGAATTTGAATACTACTTGTATTTATCATTTTACAAATAATGACTGGAGACAAAAGAACTGTTGCTCTCACATGAACCCCAGAAGGAAAACGAACTAGAGAGGTTTTAAGGTCGAGATAGAACATTGCAAACTTAATATCTTTATATATAAGTTACAAAACAAAGAATTAAAGATAATATTTCAATTAAAAAATAGCAATCGGAATTTTGAGAAATGATAATGTTTATAAACAATAGAACATTTCAGATTAACAAAATTAAGTATTATAAATAAACAGAACAAGGTCCTTGAATGTATGAATTATTTCAGTTTTATAATTTTCTGTATTAATAATTTCTACCAGAGTAAATTCCTTGTTTACTTTATTACTGAATCAATTCTTATAAGATACTTCAAAAATGGTAAAAAAATAAATTATTGGTTTAAATCAGTTACGAAAGATTGCACGAAAATATTTTTACGCTCTTAGCTTACTTGTTTTCCCTGACTTTTCAGTTTTTTTGGAATTCAAAGTTTATACGGGGTGAGATAAAAGCGTACAGCGAACTATTAAATGAACATCTCGAAAAGGAGCAGAAACAAGAATAAATAACTTTATTTTATTAATTTCCCCCACAATTGAACTTGAACAAAAAAAATACGGAGTGTCTTGTATGGATACAGAACCTCCTATTTAAGCTGAATTAAAATTTACATAATAATTAAAGTACTTAGGACAAAATTGTATTTAAGTTAAATTAATTTTTAAAATACATAAAAATATTTAAATAATTGATAGGATTAGTTAAAACAGGAAACAATTTCCCAGAAGTCACAGATTTTTAATGACTTAGTTATTATATTCAATTAAAAGTTAAAAATAGAATAACGATGCTAAAAATTAAAATTTAAGTTTTAAAATTAAAAACACCCATTCGATAAGATCATTAAAAGCGAGATGCCTAAGCAAATACAGCTAGTGAAGAAATTATAAGTCACAAAGCAAAAAAAAAAAAAAAAAACGCTCGAACTTAAAATTGGTCAGGGAATCGGGGGGGGGGGGTCGAAAAAATTTCTATCTTTATCCTTTTAGCGGAGTGCCGTATGCAAGCGAACAGCGAAGAGAATTGGATGGTGGGTGGAGGATCAAGTTTATTTACGTGCCCCGTTGCTAGGCAACCAGAGTTAAGAAAATTTTTTCTCTGCTCTTAAAAAGAAGAAAGATAATATTTTAGAAAAATTTAAGAAGTGCGCTTTCTTTTAATTGGGATTGTATCATCTATTAAATTTAAAATCGCCTTTGACCTTTTGGCTGAAGAGGGCCTAGATTCATTTGGGGTAATTTTTTTAGTTATTTTTTTGGCAAATGAAAAAAAAAAAAAAAAATGGTTGGAATGTTGAGGTCGAAGTGAATAACTTCATTCCTAATGAACCAAGAGACTTTAGTAATAATTCTAAGAGTTTTATTTTTGAGTGTCTAGATTCTCATACGATTTGCCTAGGAATGGGGATTCCGTAAGTAAGGATGGGTCTAATGATGGAGGTATAGGATAATAGTTTCGATTTGAGTTTACTTTTACTATTTATATAGCAACTAATTTCACCTTGAGCAGCCTTTGCTTTGTCGAGAGTTTTTGTAACTCTCTGTTAAATGTAAACTGGAATCAAGAGTGATTCCTGAATATTTAGCATTTTTGTCCCAGGGATTGGGTTCGTTAAAGACGGTTAGGGGAGAGGAGAAAGAGGTAATTCTTCTTCTTTTCTTTCCTTTTAAAAATGACAGCGACAGGTGTAGAGGCATTAATTTTGATTTTCCAATCAACAAGCCAAAGCATCAAATCGTCTAAGTAATTTTGGCGATCCTTTATGATTTTTGATAATTCCCTTGAATGGGTAAAATGCAGTAACACGAAATTTGAAACCAGGGGCCGGGGGATATTATTAATGTAAAGACAAAATAAGAGGGGGAAATGAGAGTACCTTGCGGGGGACCTTAATAGTTTTGGGGTCTCAGATATGATTACGAAATTTTACACGGAAAAATCTAATATTATTGAAAGGGTTTGATAATATGAAAAAAAAATGGGTCGAAAAACTAAGTCAAACGAGCCTGTAAAAGAGGGCAAGGTCGGCCCTATGATATTTACTCACATTTTCTGGGTCTTCATGATCAAATAATTCTTGCTCTTCCTTATCATTTTGAACTAGATTATGTCTGAGACTTATATAAATATCCATAATGGAACTACATCTCAAATTAATAAAATCAATCTTAATAGTGTATCTTAAAATTATTTAATTTTCTAGATATCTCTTTGCATGTGGATTAGTAACAGTGTTACGAATTTTAAGCGGTTATTTCTACTTCTTGAATTCTACATTTATTGTATACTATTGTCTACTCCAAGTATAGGCATTCCTCCCCATTGCTTTCTAATTATTATTAATATCTGTGGACTGATCGTTAAGACACGGTTCCCAGCAGATCACCGAAGTGAAACATCACTGGCTGCGGTCAGTGTGAGGGTGGGTGACCACTTGGATCAGTCTGCATAGGGACCAAGAACATACGGTTACAAAAGCGTAAAGTAAAAATTGCAAAGTAATAAGTTGATATAGTCACATTTAAAAAATACATTTCTTTTTTACTGTGTTTTTAATTAATTCATTAATTTTGAAAGTTATGAATAAAATTAAAAAATAAAATAAAAACATTGAAAAACTAACAATTTTGAGGAAAAGATTTCAAAGGGATAACGGGGAATATAGTTCTAAATTTAATTAAAACTATCTTCCTTGTGATTTAAACATTGTAAAAAAATGTTTTCTTTCAAAATTTAATTAGATAAATATTTTGAAAGCACGACAATATATAAATTTTTAGATTCAAATAAAAGTCATTTAATAAAACATATTCCACAAAATATTAACAAGATTAATATTATTAATCATAGCGAATTTATATAGATATCTAAAAAATTAAGCAAACTGAAAAAAATTCGTATTACAAAAGTAAATTAGTGAATGGCTCCTAAAAACGTTTAATATTCTTTGTTACTTGATGCAGAATTTAAATTTCTTTAATAAAATGTTAAAAAAAATTTAATAATTTTGAAATTTAATTACAATGAGTATTGAAGCTAAACATTTTTACCCTACATTCTTAATATTTAACATATCTGAGAAAATTTACTTTTTTATTTCAACTGCTTTTAAATAAAATCATTAAGATATGAATTACAGTTTTTTGGAAGGGCAAATCTGATTTTTTTTACATAACTAAACATAAGATTTTTGCAGCATTTAAAACAAACATACATATATAAACATAAAAGCCCCACACTTAATGCTTCTTTCATACCTTGGCTCTAAATATTATATAGTTATATCATGAAACAGCTTAAAAGTGACAATTTTAAAAGTAATAATATAATAATTAATAAAAAGTAATAAGCAAAACAAAAAGGGAATAAAGTACAATAAAAGTTTGCAAAAATTTTATGCAATTGGTGGACGGTCCGTGAAGTAAAAATATTATGCTTGAAATTCTCAATTTACCTAACTCATAAATTTAATGAATAAAAGGGAGATGGAAATTTTGAGGTGATGAAGCCTTGGAATTCTTGACTACTCGGGGGACCAAATAAAGATACGTAATTAGTGAATGAACCCCAAGTCAAGTTCAGAGATTATTGTACTGATCTAAAGATAGAATATCTCGAGAAGGCCTTTAGCTTGGCAGTGACGAAGATGATAGCACGTGACCAACGATGAGATTAAGAAGAGAAATAAAATTTTCTATCGCTATTAGAAAGATTTTTTTTAACATGTTTAGTTGGTTCCCAAAATTAGTGAAAATTCGAGAGATTTTTCAGTTCGATTTCAGAGGGCGGAAAATGAAGCCTGAAATTGAGAATCTCTACCAAAATGCAGCAGAGTTGCACATGAGAGGGCACAAATCTTCCCCACTGAATCCCGCTCAATATACGCACATGCGGACCCGCAAGTATTTCATCAAATATGTGAAACGATTGGCGTTTTCATAAAGCTACGAACTGACGGTACGCCGAAAAAGACTGGGGTTGAATGAATTGTAACTTTAATAGAATTATGTCTTTCTGTATAATTCGAGGCGAAAATCAAAGCGGTAAAGAAAAATCTATTGAACTATCTATGAAAAAAAAACAGCCAATGAAAAAAAAAAAACCTTTAAGGGCTTTTGAAAATCGGAAATCAAAAATAAGCACCTTAAAGCAGTTTATAAAAACGCTACTGACCCTGTATTTTAGCGTTCACAGCATTAGCAACAGAAAGAAAAAAGTTGTCAAGTCTCTTTTCTCGGAATCTATCGTAAAGCACTTATTTTTTTCAATTGCACGGCAGCAGAGTTCTGAATTGGAATTGAAAAAAACGTAGTGGTAGTTTTTCTCTATTACCCCCACCAGAATTTTATCTGTGATAGAATCCAATTAATGGATATCACTATATGATCCCTTGCTGTTTTTGCGAGAGGTTGGGAGAGCTTTATTAAGATCACAGGACTTTGAGCGGTGCGAGCTGTATTAAGATCACGGTTGTGTGCGTTGTTGCTTCTATATTTACATTAGCAGTGTGTACAGACCCCCGTTGTGTGCGATCGAGACCGATTAACAACAGCGTGATGAGAGCAATATCACAATCACAAAGAGCAAGTCAATTCATTTCGAAGTGGATGTTACTATCCATAGAGGCGTGTCCAGTTCATGTCCGAAGGTTTCCAATGTGGGAAGTATGTTACTGACAATGTCAACCGTCATCTTTTATAAGAAACCTCAAGATAAAATCGAGTTAACATGTCTTATATACTAGTGAAGGGGAAATTAATAATTGTGGTGGTAGTCACGCCACGAAGTTTTAAGCATTATTATTTGTGCACGGAAAATTATTGCTACAATTTTTTATCACAAAAAATTTGCGTTTGAAAAGTTTCGGTCAAACACATTTTTATTGTTCATTGTAAATGATTTCGATACGATACTAATTATACTTTAATAATTAGAATTCAAATAAGAATTCAGTAGTAAGACAATTTGTTTTCCTCAGATTTAAAAAGCATATTTTTTAGTTTCTTACTTTATACTAATTGTTTAATTTCTGGCAATGTTAAACTTAATTTTTTTATTGAGAGTTTTATTTCAAATGATTTTGGTGTTTAAAATAAAGAGGCACTTTCATAGATTTTTACACTATAGACTATCCTTAGATTAAAGTGAGGTGTTTCCTACAATGCTCTTAAATTTCGATGGAAAAATTCAAACTTGAGGCAAAGATTATCTAAAATTTGTTTTGAGTATTGCATTTTAGTGGGTAAGCTAACAATAGTTTTTGGGGGATTTAAAATTTTCTACAATTTGCTTAAATTTGAGAAAAAACTTGTGGTTTGTAAATTTCAAATTTGCTAAATCTAATGTTTTGACGGAAAGGCTGGAAAAAGATTTAGGGCTTTTCTGTTATAAACTTAGTTTTCATAGTCAAATTTAAAATTCTGATTAAAATATTTCTTACATTTAAAAAAAAAATTAGCAGTTTTAATGGATGTCTATCGCAATAATTATCTGTAATGGACTTTTGGAAGCAAAATTCATATTTTAAGTTTTTGATTTTTGTTTTTAATTTTTTTTTTTTATCTTTCAGCTATAACTATTTTCTACAATTATCTAACAATTGGAAAATAATATTAAAACTTGTGGTTTGCAATTCAATAATAACCTGTCTTAGCTATTAAATTTTATTTTGTTGGTGACTTAACGAGAATTTTGGATGGATTATCGAATTTCTATCAAATTCAAAATTACAAGGCTTTGTAGTTGAACATTGGCTGTCGTGAATCAAAAATTGGATTAGCTGTTCAATGACGGTTATAAAATAAAATTGTTAAGGAGGCATAACTATAGTGAAACGGAAAAAGAATTACCAATCAGGTGCCCTGGGTTCAATTCCCAGCTCTCACGGAGCAGAAAGTAGAAGTAAAAGATCATCACTGCAAATGGTTATCATGTACGGTTTTGGCGGCTTTTCTCTCGATGCAACGTTTGCCTTTTTCTGTGCAGGGAAAAATATATATTCTATATTTATTGTCATACAATGGAAGTGCGGGAAACATTTTGAAAGCGTCTTTCGAAACAGTTAACAGGAACAGCAAAAATATCACACGTGGAAAAAAAGCTATTTATTACTATATTGTGCTAAATCCATTCTTCATAAAAAAATTAAACATATAAATAATAGTAATAACATAACTCCACCATTATGGAGGTATGTTATTACTATTATATGTTATTACTATACTCCACCTTTTCAAACTTCACCATTATGGAGTTTAAAAAGATTTCAGATTTCAATTTTTAAGTTATGTTAATCATGTAATTTACAATAAAAAAAAAATGTTTTTTTCTAAGTGAGATATAAAAATTTTTAGGATAGTTTTCGACATTCAAAGTACAAATCGAATATTTGGTTCAGACGAATAATATACTGCAGGGAATAGTACCTTAAATTTTTTTTCTTTTGAAATAATATCAATTTATTTTAAGTTCGTTGATAAATTATTGCATTACAAAATAAAATGCTTATAAAATCTTCAAATAGATATTAACACAAAACCTATGAACTAAAGAAGAACCTATACCATTTATGTTCAAGAAACTAAAAATAAATTGTATTTTAACTTTAAACGTTAGTCCACGATAAGTGCCAAAATAAGTTTTAGATAACTTTTGTCCAATAAAACATAAGTTAATATTTTACCTTTAAACAACAGTTCATTTTATTTTATAGAAGGCGTTGAACATTAAATCCGTAACCAATGTCATCTCCAATATTCGGTCAAACATTGGGACGTAACTAGCCTCCGTGAAGGACTTTTTGATGAAACTAACCCACATTTGTGTTATATGGAGAAAAAAAACCACAAAAACCTCCCACGGTCAGCTCGGAAGCAAGGGTACAACATTAACTCATTGTAGTAAGTCGTTAGTCAATAAAAATGTGGGGAAATTTAGTATCTTTCGTAAACGTTGCTCATTACCTTCCTCCCAGTTTGTCAGAAAAAATAGACTTCAAAAATAAGCTTAGAGGCTTTCGTTATATCTGCAAAATCTTGAAAACTAATTTAGCATGAAGTTGAAATTTTTACTAAACTATGATGTATTGTAATAAAAAAATACGATCAATTCTATGACGTAAATTAATTTCATCATAAAAACAATCAATTTTGTAAAATGGAAACAATTAGATTCCATATGAAGTAATTATTTTAAAAGGTTTTTGCTAAAACAATTAAAATATATAGTATTTGCATAATGAATTCGTCAGCCGGCATAATTTATGTATTTGAAAACAAATACTTTAAAAATTAGATTACATGAGCACCTTTTCTACAAGTCCAAGACAACCTAATGTTGCCAGCTAAGCTAACTAATGTTCTAAAAATCACAAGCGAGAATTTTGCCCCTAAATTTCTGCATGTACATTGTTAAGACAAGTTAGCTACAAAAGTAACGTTATCTCATCCATCAAAATTATACAAAGTTTTAGCTATTTTATAGCATAGACACTAAAGTTTGAGTTTGCAAAACTGTCATAATAAAAAAGGTACGGTCGAAACTCATTCCTCATAGATTAAACTCAAGTTTAAATTTTAACCCTAACATTTGTCCCTTCAAGAAAATTTTAAGACCAACGTAAAGGCTTGTTTGCCCATCCACAAAATTAGTTTTGATTGAAGCAAATTTCAGCTAATTTATTATTTAGAAACTAAACTCTTAAATTTCGCACTCAAATGTTTGCCCATAATACCAAATTAAAGGAGCCATCCAAAAACAATCGAAGCAAAGTTTACTTAAATTTTAACCTACAAACAGAAAGTTTTGATTTCACCTCCAGAAGTTAACTCATCGAACAAAATTGTCTTCCTAAAGAAAATTTTCATTTTCCCATGAATCAAATTTAGGTTATTAAAAAGAATAAGCGTAAGATAGCTTTTGCTTTGAAATTTAGAATACTGCCATCAAATATTTCATTAATAATTAGAATTTCCTTTCCTTTCATTTATTTCTTTTCTGATTAATAAAGAATAAGGGAGAAGCTTGAAATTCATAATCATTTTAATTTAAATTTACGAGAAACAAGTCACGTTCATTAATGTTTAACATAGTAATATTTTGAAAACTCATTCTTTGCCCACAGCACTAAATATGATAATACGGCCTATCTGATAATTATTTAGTTTAAGGAAACTAAATAAGGGTTTTCATAGCCATATATTGCAACTTAAAAACATCCATACTAAATTTACTATGAAAATATTCATGAATTCTGATTCAAGATTCATAATTAGTAAAAAATACTACAGTTAAGTTTTGTTCTGTTATAATGAGACAATATGTTTACCATATTTGAAAAACTAATTTTTAGCTTTAGATCCTGAAAAAACAAAAAATAGTTTAAAAAAAAAATTTTTTTTTTTTTCAGAATTTTTTGTTGTTGTTATAATTGTACTTGACATCTGCCATTTGGGTAAGCTGTTTTTAAGTTTGACCATGTAACTTAGATTTGTAATAAGCAAACATAAAAGTTCACGCATTGCACAAAAACGTTAGTACTTTGTTAGCCCATCAAAAATTTCATTTAAAAATTCGTATCATCCACCAAAGAAGAGTTATGATAAATAAGTATTTAGCTTACTTTTCATTTAGAAAAATTTCTTTTTACTCCAAATGAGAAACCATTGTGAGAAATCGAGAAAATTTTTTGGTAACCCACCCGCCAAAAAAAATATTACTGAATCAAATTTTAGCTACTTTATGACCTAGAAGCTGTAAGTTTGATCTTCGCCTTAATACGTTAACCCATAATAAGAAATTGTAGGACAAATCAAAAATTTTCGTTAGCAAATCCATTTATCGAAAACATGGCCTAACTCATAGCTAACTATAAACAAGTTTGAATTTTATCATAAAACGTTAGTTCATTGTAGAAAATCACTAGCCCAGAAAAATTTTGTTTGCCAAAATACCAAAAAGAAAAACAAAACGTTTCCCCTCACTAAGAACAATTTATGGCCAAGACAAGTTTTAGCTATTTGTTGCCTTTATCTCAGACACGTTAGCTCACAGAATAGAATTGTGTCCACGCTTAATCCGGGCAAAAATGTTTCGTTAGAGTTAATGTTAATGCCTCAAGTTAAAAGCCGTCAAGTTAAATGTCACAACAAGTTAAGCATAATATGGAATCACAAGTTTGAATATTGCCTTTAAACGCTAGCCTGGTATAGACAAATCGTAAGCCTAACATATTTATTAGTCTAGTAACCACAGAAAACTTAGATAAAGTTTTTTTTCTTCATAGAAACTAGAAGTTTGAATTTGGCCGCCAATTTTTAGACCATAATGGAAAATAGTTGGCGACGTTAGCCCAACAAAAAATTTTCTTATTTAACAAAAACTTTTTTTTAGCTAAATTGCTTAAAAATATGGCTAAAACAAGTTTTTTATATCTTTTGACTTTGTAACCACAATTTTAAGTTTTACTTTCAAACATTAACCCAATGAATATTTTCTTTAGTCTACAAACGAAAAACTTTTTAGCTAACATGCTTTGAAATTTTGAATATTACCTTCAAATGTTAGACCATGCTAGAAGATCGTTAGTTTAGGATAAATTTTCCATTGTCCGTTGGCCTAAATAAGTTAGGATCCAAAACAGTTTTAGATAACTTTTGAGACATAAACTCACAAGTGAATTCTATTTTTAAATATTGGCCGATTGTAATAAATCGTTAGCTAAAAATTTTAATCAGCCTTGCACCAAGGAAAATTATAAATGAACTAAAACTTTTAAGCATAACAAAAAAGCAAAAAGGTTGAATTTCGCTCCCAAATTTTGAACTTTTTATGAAATCGTCAGACGACACAAACAAATTAAAAATTTACGTTAGCCAGCTCAAAAAAAAAAGAACAGTCAGCACCTCTTATAGGGGTTTTTGTTTCCAGTCAACTATATTTCATTAAGCGGCAAAAAAAAGTTTACACCAGAAATATTTTTTAGCAGAAGTTTGAATATTTCTGCAATATATTAAATCGCTGTGGTTAGCCAGATTGCCTCAAAATGTACAAGCTATTCTTGCTGCGTCAAACGAAAATTTAACTCAATTAGCTGCAGTGGCTGATAAGATTATTGAACTCGCTAGCCCTATTCAAATAAATTCTGCTGAATCAGTTGTAACTAGCGTTAATCCTACACTTTATGATCAAATTTCTGAACTTACCAAACAAATTAATGAACTAAAAACTAGTTTTCAGGAAACTCAGCAGAATAGACAAGGACGTGAGCGAACTAATACTTATCGGGGTAATAGAAATCATAGTAGGTCCCGTTCTAGACAAAATTATTACCGTGAACCACAGAATAACATGTGTTTTTATCACACTAACTTTGGAGATAGAGCTAGAAAATGCAAACCACCGTGTACTTTTCAAAATTCGGGAAACCAACAGGGCAGCCACTCCAGGCCATGAGTGGCGAACGCCATATTGATCGTATTTATTTGGCCGATCCCTCTACGAAATTAAAATTTTTGATAGACACAGGCGCAGATGTTCCAGTCATTCCGAAATTTTGCTCAAAAGCTAATTATCCAGAAACTTTGGTCCTATATGCTGCAAATGGTTCTAAAATCCAAACATATGGTACTAAATTAATAAATCTTAGTTTAAATTTACGCAGGAAATTTTCTTGGAACTTTATTATAGCCGATGAAACTCAGGCAATCATTGGAGTTGATTTTTTAAATCATTTTAATTTATTGGTCGATGTTCGTAACAACTGTTTAATTGATAAATTAACTAATTTAAAATCAACTGGTTTCTCCTCAAACAAATCTACTCAAATTATAGAAATTACTCCAGTTCTAAATGACTCACCTTAGTACTGTGGTGTGCCTCGGTAACCATCCAGTCCCCAAGTATGTGCCTCGACAACCATCCTGTCCACTCCAAAACGAACTGAAGTGAGGTAAACCCCCCTCATGCTCACTTCCAAACTGACTCGCATGGAGAGAGGACGCGTTCCTCAAACCTTCTTTACCATTATCTAAATTCTTTACAATGTAAGTTTTCATTATATGTTTTTGTTGTACATTAAATTTTTCCTTAACTTAAACTTTTTTTATTCTTCATTTATTTTTGTAATTAATATTTAATAACGCAATTTAAATATATAGCATGTTATTCTTAGCTTTAAAGCACACACGTGCTATACTATCTTAACCTATCCAAAACCTGAGGATGTATTACAACTTCGTAGATTTTTAGGTGCCTTAAACTTTTACAGACGTTTCCTGCCCAACATGGCTGAAGTTCAAATGCCTTTGAACGCATACTTAAACTCGACAAAGAAAAATGACAAAAGAAAAATCAATTGGACACTTGAGGATGATAAAACATTTGAATGCTGTAAAAATAAACTTTCTGACGCAGCACTGTTGTATCACCCTGATATTTCCGCTGTCCTTGCACTGCATGTAGACGCATCTGACACTGCTGTTGGTGGTGCATTACATGAATGTACAAGCATTGGCATGCAGCCACTAGCCTTTTTACAAAAAAATTATCACCGGCTCAGATGAGATACTCGGCATACGACCGCGAACTTTTAGCAGTGTATGAGGCAATTAAGCACTTTCGCCACATGGTGGAAGCTAGAAGTTTCTGTATCTACACCGACCATAAGCCGCTGTGTTATGCCTTTTCCCAAAAGTTGGAGAAATGTTCTCCTCGCCAGTTACGCCACTTCATAAGTCAATTTTCAACTGACATTCGACACAAAGGCAGTGACAACTGCATTGCTGGTGCCCTTTCTCGTCTGCAAGTCATCTCAGCACCGCAGGCTGTTGATTTAGAGTCCCTGGCAGAAGCTCAAAAAGAGGATTCTGAGTTACAGCAACTAATCAACAATCCATCTCGCACCAGTTTGATTCTTAAGAAGTTTCCGCTGGCTAATGATTCTTCAGCAGAGTTAATTTGTGACACAACAACTGACAAAATTAGACCTTTTGTCCCGAAGCAGCTTCGTCACCAAGTGTTTAGAGCCCTACATGGATTGTCTCATCCTTGTACAAAGTTCTCTTTAAATCTTATCAAACAGCGCTTCTGTTGCCCTTCGATAAATTCCGATATAGTGCACTTTGCTAAAACATGTGTACCATGTCAACAAACCAGCTATATAAAAAAGGTTTTGGGCAAATTGTGGGCTCCCTAATTGCTCTATAAAAATTTCCTTGGGTACGAATAATCGGCCTATGGTGCCCCATTTTCGGTCTGAGTTAGAACGCTATAGATTAATATTAAAGGGAGTTACGTTGTTCTGAACTTTGCGTGCCGGACCAGTCCATTTCTGTCCCTTTTTGATCCATTATTCGCTCTTTAACAAAGAAAGATACTTGTTTTATATCTAGAACACCTTATTCACGCTAAAGTATCGAAAATATTGTAAAAGAAGTTGAAAAATAATATAAAATAAATAAATGAATTTTCCCGGATTTTTCCTTTTTTTACGCATTTTTCAATATTTCCCGAAAGAAGAAAAAATATTTTGTATGTATAGAACCTTTTAAAATAACGAAAAACGCATTAAAAAATAATATAATGTAAAATAAACAAAAGAAAAAAATGTTAAAACTGATCACAAAATTGATTCTCCTCGATATTAAGAATCAGGCATGACTAAACATACTTAAAATCCTATTTTTTTTCCTTCTATCCAAGTAGCATAATTCACAAAAACGATATCGTAAAAACTTAGCTTTGAACATTGTACAATATCGTAGCGAAATATTGTACTATATAAAAATGGACCCCTTTTATAACGTATATTGAATATTGCAAAAATGTTGGGGAACGTCGATCGACATCTCTCTGCATTTACAAACGTTGTACTATGTCGACCGACATCGTCTACACGATATTCAAAAAACGAATGCCGTGGAATGCTGACAATCGCCAAAATTATTTTATTTGAGAAAATAAAAATTAGTTTTTGAAAATATTCATGCCTGTTTGTAACCTGGAAAAAGCTGATAACAAAACCGTTCTAGCTTGTTTAAAATTAAATTATTTGTTATTACCAAAACTTATAGAATTTTAAAGTCTGCAGCTTAGTTATTAATATTTAATAAGTTTGGGTAGGCAGGTATATTTTACTATTATTCTAGAAAATAAGCTAGAAAGTAAATATTTCTGTCAAGATATTTCTCTCTTTTTCAGGGTACAAGCAGCCATTTATACTGGGAAATAGTTTTAATATTTTAAGTGATTTGTGCAATGATTTTTACAGCATCTATATTTTACTATGTAGACCAGTGTTTCCCAACGTGGGGCCCACGCCCCACCGGGGGGCAATTCGAAAATGGACTCTACATGAGTTTAACCCTTTTGCTCAGGGCCATTTAAATGCAATGTTAGATTTCGGTGCCGAAATTGAAAGAAAATAGCAAATTCTTAAATAATTGCGGCCAATAAATATTATAAATTCGTTTGACGAGAACAAAATATCAACTGGGTTTTTGGCGTCATCAAGTTAACCTCTCTGCAGCAGACGGCAGGCTACGCGTGGATCCCCGGAAAAAATCATACTATAGGAAAGAATTTAATAAAACCGTCAATATCAGCATTTCTTAAAATGGTTCTTGATAAAGTTTTAAAAGCTATGCCACTCAGCAACAACACTGTTAGCAGAAGAATAGACGAAATGAGTGAAGATATTGAAAAACAACTTGTTGAAAAGCTGAAAACTAGAAAATTCTCAGTGCAAACGGATGAATAAATTGACAGTGTGACAGTATTGATAACTTATGTAAGATATATTGATAAAGGGCATTTTGCTGAAGAAATGTTGTTCTGCAAAAGATTAGAAAGCACCACTACCTCCAAAGATATATATAATAAGTTAAAAAACTACTTAGATGTCAATAATATACCAATGAAAAATATAACATCTTGTGCTGCAGATGGTGCTCCTAATATGATGGGCAAGAAAAATGGCTGCTTAAAATTGAAGAAAGATGAGAATCCAGGAATGACTTTTGTGCACAGGGAAAACCTGGTAGCTAGACTAGGTCGCCTCTTCTAAATGAAGTACTACATTCAGTAATAAAGTGTATCAATGCTATTAAAACTAATGTGAGCGTCTCTTCAAGCTATTTTGTGAAGAAAAAAAACAGACCATATGAGACTTTTGCTTCACACTGAAGTAAGATGGCTCTCTATAGGGAACTTCTTGAAAAGATTTATGGAACTGTTTGATACTCTTTTAGGGATTTTTTTAGTGGCAAACCTGAAATGAAGTACCTGTTAACAGTCGATTGTAAAGCATTTGTGAGTCATTTAGCCGATATCTTTGAAAAACTAAATAGATTAAATAGGCAACTTCAAGGAACAAATAAAACTCTTAATAATGCAAAAGCGAGGATATTGAGTTTTATTACCCTTATTGAGTTATGACAGAAATATATTAACAACAAAAACATTGAACAGTTTCATTGACTCCAAAAATGTGAAGTAAATGATACCGCTTTAATTGTTATTGTCGATCATCAGAAAATTCTATCGGCCGATTTAAAAGAAAGATTTTCTGATTTAAAACAAATTGATTTTCCTACATGGATGATGCAGTCAATGCTAGTGGATTTGTCTGATATATCAAATATGCAGTATCAAGAAGAACTCGCAGAAATGCAAAATGATGAGTCAGTTAAAACTTCATTTAATATAAAAGGAGTGATGGCATAAGTTTGTGAGGAAACAGAAATCAAATAACCAAATTCAACCAACTGTGCAAGAAAACTATTGTTACCGTTTCCATCTTCATATTTAGCTGAATGTGGATTTAGTGCTGTAAATGATTTACTGGTTAAAAAAAAGAAATCGTCCGGATATAAAAAAAACGGGGTGACTTGAAACTGAAGCTAACCAAATCAGAACCTAACATAAAATCTCTGTGCATCAAGCGCAAGGATCTCACTAAATTAAAATATTAAATTATTATAGGAATATATTTATTAAAATTATTTAGAATTTAGTTTTTCATTATGTGTTTTGAAAATTTACTTACTGTCTTTCGTTAACTATTTCCTAGTGATTTCTTCCTAAAACCCATAATTTAAGATTCTTAAACGAACAATTAAATTTTTTTTAATATTAAAAATTATGTATATGTTACATAGGGGGGCAAAAAAATCTTAGAAAGGCATAGGTGGGGCATGGCACAAAAAAGATTGGGAAACACTGATGTAGACAGTAACTATGTAGTGTACTAGTAATTACAATATGTTTAATTTAAAACGATAAACTTTTTTGCTGTGACGTTTTAGTATTATATAATCTGTATTTTACTTAAATAGTATGTATGGAAAACAAAATTCCTTATCTTCACAGCATCAGGTTCGATTTTAAGAAAACTGATTAAAAAGAAAAAAAAAAAGCATTATTTACACTGATAGTGTCATAATAAAATAACAGGAGTCACTTCCTCAGTTTTCTGATTTAAAAAAGGGTAAGCATGGTAGAATAAGCTGCGATTTAATTTACTTATAGCCTTTGTCCATTAAAGTGTTGCCAAAATATCTATTAGGGCTTGAACAATTGTCAAATGTGTAAATGGATTAGAATTTTTATTAAACAGTAAAGAATATTATAATTTCTATAATTTATTGTATTCTCCAATACAATCAATTGTTTCTAAAACAAAACTGTGTCAGTTGAGGCAAACTTAGTCTTCCTGCCTTCCCGGTCGTTGGCGGTGGCAAGAACTTCACCAAATTTTTTAGCTTTTTCCATTCAGCTAGTTTCTTTAAACAGTCTGAAGGTAGCAGCTGAAAAAAAATAAGACATGAACTGTAGTTAATTTCAATATTTTTAAATTAAAAGACAAATAGTTATAGTGAAAACATTACTTGAACTAAAGTGGACATAAGCATAACACAAGTACTACTAGCAGTGTTTATGCTAACCCCTAGGTTGACAATTCTTTTGCATAGAATCAGAGCAGTTTTTATGTTTTCAGTAAGTTTATAACATATGGAAAACGAGTAAGTTTATGGTAAGAACCTTACGACCCTTTACGAGTAAGTTTATAACATATGGAAAATATTTAATAATATAATAGATGGAAAAAAGTTTTTCTTTGAATAATTTTTAAAAATTATTTGGTCACCTTTTGATGAGATGATCCGGGTTCCAATCCCAGTATCGGCTGGGATTGGAACCCGGCTAGTCAATACAAATTCCACATTTAATATGTGCTTACCACAGTGCTGATTCAGATAGAGTGAAGTATTTTGTAAAGGTACCGCTAAGTGGTAATAAATTTGGCTTGGTCACAGATCCCTGTTCCTTAACTATTAAAACAAAGTTTCAATTAACAAACCATAATTTTAATTAAAAAGTGAGATTTTTGTTCTCTTGATTTTTAATATAACAAAATAAATGCAACAGATTGTGTTTATAAATGTAGTCATTCATCAATACATAAATATTTAATTATTTTTATATTAAAATATTCATTTTTAATCTTTTATCAAAATAGATAAGTTAAGCTAAAATAAAATTTAAAAAAATCTATGTACTCATTGGAATTTTTTTCCACAAAATTTCTTTATAGAAAATCTGATAATGTCAAAGATACTATAAACATATTATGAGGGAAGAAAAACCAGTTACCAGTTCTACTGCTCCACTCTGCTTCAAATAGACTTTGAAAGGGAAGAATGACACTGCATCAGGAAAAAAACATCTGAATTCATCAGCCCCCTTTTTTTTCCTTCTAATATAACCTCAAGCTTTAGAAATATACATTTTCCACTAATAAAATATAATGTAGATTTTAATTCCATGCTTTTTCAATCAAAAGGTAGAATTTTAATTAACATTATTTGCATTTTTTTTGTTGAAAAAATTCATGTTTATTAATTACTTTCCATAGCTATGCAAGTATATATTAAGACAGCATTACGTGTGTACTTTGATTTGTACACATTTAATGCTATCCAATCAATCTCAAGAATCAAAAAGATTTTTAAAAATGTAATTTCAAATGTGTTGGAGTTTAACACACACCAAGAAAGAAAGTAATTTCAATAACTAAAATTAATTAATGCAGCAATTCCTTTAAAATAAATTTTAAAACTAAGAAGAAAAAAACAAAAGTATCAATAATTTAAAGCATTGTTTTTTAACTTTCAAAATCAATGTTTTTTTTAAAAAAAAATCATTTCATTTAAATCAACAAACCCTGATAGCTAGTAGTTGAGAAAAGACGCCATTAAAAACATTACAAAACTTTAAGAGAGGCTATCTTTTGAACTTTGAAACATACAATGCTGTAAAATGTAAAAGTATTAGAGTTTAGAATACAAACTATGCAAAATAAAACAGGAAGGACCAGGGTAATTAATTTAAGGAATAACTGATCCATTTTAGTGCAAAGATAATGACTCATGAAAAAGTAAAGTCTTATTACAAATTTTAAAATTCTATGTCTATAAAATTACCCACGATGGCGTTTGTAGCAGCTGAGAGGCTTTCAAAACACTGTTTCCCTTTTCATTCGAATTTACAATACGTCATCGCCAATTCCAAGATGGTGCTGAAGTAAAAGAGCATAGATAGCCTTTACAGATGGTTTCAAAATAACATATCTGAAAGAAAAAATATATATATATATACATGTTTTAATAACCATTACAAAATGTACCTCATATTTTATCATCAATTAAGACCATACAAGAAAAACGGGCATGGGATTGCTGAAGGAAGGAATTATCTAAATTTTTCATTTTTATAATATATTATTTTTAATTTCAGTCACTTTATTCTCTAAAAGAGTTCTTGCATTAGTTCTTTACTTTGTATATGAGAAGCTTCCAAAGCAATGGCCTTTGCATAAATATATTAAACATTGCAGCATCAGATTTTATGTTTACGAATCCAATTATCACGAATTCTATGCATAAATTGTGTGCGGAGAAATACCCATACCATCAAAACACTTATCACAGTCATATTTGACTTAAGAATCACATAAGTTAAAACATGTTGCAAAGTTGGGACATATTCAGCTATGGATTGCTTTTCATTTTGATATGTACATGGTATCTGCAACATTTTAGATTTTCAAATCCCTGACTTTTCATCAATAATTCCAAGAAGTTGTCATGATTTACCGAAGTTACTATTTTATCCAACAAAAACACTACAATAAATTTAAAAAAGCATTATAATAACATTAATTGAAATGATAGGTATAACCAAAGCTGTTATACTCTGAATCCTTGAGGCAGAATTTTTTCGAGCTATCTGCGACAAATCTCTCTAGCACTAATATCTATCTGCAAGATACTTTTCACAATAATAAACAGGTATGTTACTAATTTAAAATAACAAAAGCACTGTGTTTAAAAAAAAAAAAAAACTATATATAACTTTTTTTAAATTGAACATATAATTTTTATTATAACATTACATGTAACATATTTGCATTTTGTTGGGAGGCAGGGGGATACAGAAATTATTTCCTTCACCTTTTGTCATCACAATAAAAAAAATTGCAAATTATTAAATCCACAGCAGTACTTGGCGAAAAAAAAAAAAGATTGACGACAAATTCACACGAATTGGTCACCTCAAATGAGTGTTTCGTTTCTTGATTAGACTGTTGTATAAAAATATTGTATAAAAAATATCAGATTTAAAAACTATGGAGAAATCAATAGCAATAACTGATAAAATTCAACAGAATTATTGACCTAAAAAGTACATACCCAAATACAAGATTCGAATTTTTCAGGTTGCTTATCGGGATGTTTAAAATCCACTTGAAAATCAACATCAATAACTGACGAAAATACAACAGAAAAAATACATCAATTTACGCTACTATCGGCGTATAGTGAACACGTCAAAAAGTCATTATTCAAATGCACGATTCAAATATAATTGGTAAATTTCTGTCAAAAAATAAATAAAGGTAATTTTTTTTTTTTTTACTTTTAAAAAGAAAAATCTTTCTGCAAGAACTCTGTAATGTTCAGCGAAAATGTTGCTGTGTCTCTGAAAATCTGCCACGGGGCTCTAAATCTTCTCATTTATTGATATTAAACTTAAAAATTGAGTAAAGAAAGAGTTGAAGCATTTAAATAGCTGAAAAAAAATACAACAGTAAATAACTTTTTAAAGCTGCTTTTTTTCTTCTTAAAAGAGTAACATAAAAAGCCTAAACAAGAATTTTAAATTGATTAAAATAAAAAAAAATTAAACAAATAAAATAATTAATAAGATTCTGAAATCACTGAAGTTTAAAAGATAATTTGCTCTAGAAAGGATGTTCTTTCCTTAATTATTTTAAAGAACACAATCGAAACATTTTATATTTTAATAAAATACGATTAAGATTGGATATTTTGTTACAAATTCTGATATCCAGAACGCTATGAAATTAGAGGGATTCCATTTTTAAAATTAAGATTTTTCAGTTACCTAAATCTGCAATTAAAAAAATAATAGTTAAGATCATGACAAATTTTGTTCAATAATGAAATCCATGACTTTCTAGGTGTGCACATACCCTATAATGTACCCTAATAAATACATATATGTACCCGAAGAATAGTATCAGGAGAGCATATGGGAGGAACAAGCATATGGGAGGAACGTTGAACAAGTTCGTCATCTTTCAGACATTTTTTTAGTTCAAGAAGAGCAGACAAATTGTTATAGTGCACAGAACCAATAAAAGTAAACAAGATCTTTGAGAATATCAGAATTGAATAATGTGATATAATTTAATAGTTAACTAACTTCAGTTTATGTAAGTTAAAACCCCTTCTGAAATTATGAATTACTTGATTAATGAGCTGCTCGGTTCGGTAAGTAAGATGTAGACATATAAAATTTTCATGATTCAATTCTTTTTTTTTTGTAATTTGAACATTATACATTAATTAGATACATTAAACATAACATTAAATAACAATTAAACACATACACATATATATATTTACTGCAAACTTGTACGGTTGAGAAAAAAACTTATTACTAGCAGGCAGCAACATTAGATATCTTATTAAATCCTCAGTAGACATATTAAATCAATCTATTAGACAAACTAAATCTGCAATTTAAAATTTCGAAGAAAAAAAAAAAACATTTCAATCACCATGACAAATCAATAATTAAAAAATATGCAAAAATTATCCATTTGTTAGCTCAATTAGCTATTATATTTTTAATTAGTTCAAGTATTAAAAAATATTTTTCATCGAATGTACAATTTGGCAGGTGTGAAAAAATATAAACATAAGCCTGTCAGAAGGCTTAACACCTCCAAACATACTATAAAATTACGCCACTGTCTGTGAATATGAGAATTGAATAATGTGATATAATTAAATAGTTAAGCAGCCTGGACATGAAAAAGGAGAAAATCAATGTAATTCTTGCAATATATAATTATATATATTAAAAAGAGCACATACCTGCCAAGATCAGAGAATTCGCTCACTTCAACAAGGTGCATTAATTCTTCTTCATCTTCAACTGGTTTGAGTTTTCGGGCTCTCTAAATCGAAATAATTTTCAATCCACTTACATTATGCGCTAAGATATAAATCTTATGAGACGAAATTAGATTTAAATATAAGAAGACAGAAGATAAATAGACCGCAGGTGTAGCGAAAAATGATAAACAGCATCTTAACGGGTTACGGTTCCGAGTGATATATATCGTAGATTTCAGTATTTAGTGAAAACAATAGATCTCGTGACAAAAACAAGATTACAATATTGATATCAAATATTGTCCGGATATCTCTAAATTTATATTTTAAATTTATTTTTTGGAATTATAACAATTTGACCTCATTTTTTGTCTTTTAAATGATTAATTTTAATTTAAGAACACAATACAGCTTTAAATGAAAATTTTACAAACAGATTTTTAATGTGAAATCGAAGGGAATCGTACACACAATTTCGATTTTTGCCAATACTGACAATGTCGGTCGATGTAGACTAAAGCTGTTACAATATCCCTGTGCTACTTGGGTAGTAGGGAATATTTAACCTAACTTAAACTATCAAACGTTATCAATGGATAACGCACATATTTTTATTAACTTGGATTAAGCATATTATTTTCTACAAAGATTTATTTTGTACTTTGTATGTAAATTTTTATGCTTTTGAAATATTTTAAATATTATTTGTAAGAGTAAGCACTTTAAATTAGATTACTTGTATTTCTTCTTAGAAAGGATTTTTTTAAGTGTATTTCATTCTTCGTGACTAATTCTACACAATATTTGTGAAAATACATAATTATTAATGGAATAATAAGTAAAAACTATTTAAATGATAAGTGAATTTAAATAACTTTATAAATAATAATTGTTTCAAGAATGAAACAATGATGACAAAAAACACAAACATTCTCTTTTCTTCTTCCATGGACGAATAATATAATATGTTTAAAAAACTACAGGCCTGAGCAATGGATCCAGTTTACTTCAAAAGAAGAACTTTTCACAAATTGTGAAATTTTGGTTTGATATATTTTTATTCTAGATATTTCGGATTTGTTTTGATATTTTTTTATTCTTTTCAACAGGAAAAGGAAATAAGTACATTATCATTATTGTAAAGTTATTCATTATTATTATTCGAAGTTATGCAGAAATAGTGATCTTAATAGTGACGTTTATGAAAATGTTATTGTTGTAATACTTTATTTATAAATGTACAACATCGGACAATATACCAAATTTAATTAATTTTAATTTGAAATCGCGTGAGTGGGGAAGCCCTGACCAATAGGGTAGCATGTTGATCAGACCTTTCTTCAGAGGGGGGAATATTATGTAATGTTAAAAGAATTTCCCCTTAATATTGATTAAGGGGAGATATAGTGCTATGTTGTTATATTATACAGTGTGTGTGCGTAATGTTAAAAGAATTGTATCTAATGCGCAATAACCTTTCCCACAAAAGTAATAATATTGATCTAATTATCTCAGAAAATGTGATATTGTGTCTTTAGTAGCTTGGGAAATTGATCAGTCTCACGTTACTAAGACCTATTAATATTTAAATATATTGTACAGAAAGATATAAAAACCCTTGTTTCAAGGTCAATTGGCTCTTCTCTATTTATCCACCAGCATGTAATGTTCTCATTTTTGGGGCTCCGGCCCTTACTGTAATAAAATTGTATTATTTCTCCATGTTCCTGTATCTTTTTCAATTAACAGCAGCCACACTACGAATCTACAATGTTTAAGCTGTCAAAGCGTAACATATAAATATATATCCAGGGAGTAGAGCCCCACCGCAGTCTTATTGTCCTGAGAAAACATATTTTCAGCAAAAATAATAGGATGATAATATGCATCAAGCAACCACTTAATCTGCTTTATTGACTGTCACGAGATATTACGCGATCTGGCAAAGAACAGCAGCGAATCTATATTATTTTAAGCTTTTGTTGTTTATATTATCTAGACTTATAATATAATTCTAATTTGTTCTGTGACTTATCTTTCGTAATTACTGTGATCGAATAAAAGATTTGCTGAAAAAAAATTCACATTGATATAATTTTTCTTTATGGCAGAAAAAACTGTTTGCTGAAAGACAATTTGTTTCCCTGAATGTCTCATTTTGTGAGGTGGCGATCCTGTTTACTAGTCAAAATTTTTTAGAATATTATTAAACAAAATAACAAATTCGAAATTTTTTTTTCATACAGAATTATCCAAGGGTGATTGTGACACAAAACCCTGAAAATTTTATGTGCAAAAGCTCAATATCAATTTATATACTATTCATATTTAAGAAAAACCTAGTTCTTACAAGAATTGCTATATTGGATATAAAAATCGTATGAATATGAATCGCGATATTCGATTTTAAGAAAGCGGAAATACATATTGCATCTATAAAACATATTGTATAGGTATACATATCGTATATACATATGAGCAATATTGGATTTTTGAATCGAGTAAATACAAATTGCGAAATTGGATTTTTAAATCACATGAATATGAATCGCGATGAACGATTTTTAAATTCTATGAATAAGATTCCCAATGAGTAACTTTTAAATTAGGTAAATACGAAAATCTATGTTTAATATTAAAATCATGTGAATATGAATCGCAATATTAGCAGATTCCGGTGAAGTTTCGAATGTTTAAAATGAGGAAATTCCTAAAATCTAAAATAAAAAAATGTAAATTACGAAATAGTGAAAACGTCGCGTTAAAGCGATTCAGCGAAGGTTTCAAAATTAAAATTGTAGAATTTAATTCTTTCTTTGAATTTTAGATTGCGGTGAAAATTTCATCGAATTATAAGTTTTGATTGGGAGAAGTCCGCGAATCTATGGCCTTTCTATACCTTGAGGTATGATTTGAAAAACCCAGAGTACAATCACCCATGATTATCTTTGGACAAGTAAATTTCATAATTGCGTGCAAATAATTTTCAATTTACTTAGAAAGTTCTTGAGACACGATGAAATAAGAAAAACATATAATTTACAGTAAAAACCTTTGACAGCTATCCTGACCAATTATATACAAATACAATATATACATATGCATTAGTACCGTCTTTAGGCATACCCCAAGCACTCAGGGGGCCCTTGTGAATCTTACTTTTCATAAATTGTATTTAAAAAAAAAAAAGAGCAAAGACATTGCATTCTATATTTTTTTAAAAATAAATATAATCTTGTGTAAAAAGTGTGTTTTTCTATAGTGATTGATTATCGTACATAACTCCAATAATTTGAATAGTTTATTACAAGGAAAAATTAAAAAATCAATTGAAATCTATTTTTCTACGTTTAAATGAAGTCTATGCATACGCAACTGATTTCTCTAAATATGTTTAACCACCACCAATTCCATTTAGCTTTTATAATTAGTTTAATAAAGTAATAATTGAAAGAATCATAGAGCACTACAGGACAGCAATTTTTAAATGGGGTATGTCCACTGAAAGTTGTTTTAATAACTGACTTTTAAGTGACAAAATAATTTTGAATTTTCTTATTTGCTACACCCTTATGTTTTTTTTTTTAAATTCAATTAGCTTCTTGGTTTTGAAAATTATTTTATTATTTGAGAATTGCAACTGGATAGCATCTCAATTTTGCTTTAAAATTATGAGCATTGAGTTCTTGGGGGTGACAAAAATTATTGCATATCTTGAAAAGGCATTATTTTATGCATGTGAAATTTTTTAGTTAAATTTTAAACAGTATGACATATTTAAGGAGTCCAAAACATTTTTTGCCCTGGGGCCCTGCCTGCTAATGAGACAGCCCCAATGTGTGTATTTATTAGTTTGAATTCTTATAGTTAATAAGTGGGACATTAAATTTAATTTTATAAATTATTACTATTTCAAAATAGTTTGATTTATATTTTATTACACATATGCTCATTTATTAATTAAAAATTGTGTAAAATGAAATAAATCTTTTTCTTCTATAAACTTTTTGTTACAAAAATATTTTCAAAAAGTTATTGTACTAAAAAAAAAAGCTAAAAATTTGAGGAAATTTTGATAAAAAGAACTTTGTTCATAGGGAATATTAGGGTCTAAGAATATTCTGCACTTCTGCTTATATGTACATAAATCGTCATTTGAAGGCCTGTCATTTCAAGATGTAAGAATCGTTATAAAACACTTCTTACCTTGTTAACAATATTCCAGCTTCGAATATACCAATTTGTAAAATCAACTTAATGTTGCTGCTTGAACAATATGCTAACACTAAAATATGATGGTATATGGCTCGCAACAAGAACAGTAATAAACAAGTAAAAAGAGGGCAAATCAGAACTACCAAAAAGAGAGTTCTCTCTAAATCTAGCAACTATGTCACCATTTTTAACAATACATCTGTATACTCTCTACCGGAACATTTCAAGAGCTAGAGATTGCTGTTGCTTACATTTATATTGAAAACACTATCCATTAACTGTTATATAAATCAAATAGTTATGTCTTTAAGCATCAAGACACATAACTATTCGGTTGTGTCTTTAAGCGACACATAAACTAGTTTAGAGGTAAAAAAAAACAAAGGCACAACACCACTTTTAATTACTTTAAATCCTAGTGCAACATCGTTGGAATTAAAACTAGCGATGCCATTATCTAAATGTTATCGAAGCATAAAGATGCGGGGGTTCTGTTTTGGCCTGTTAGTTCCTGTGGAGCATTTTGCTGCACTCTTCCACAGACATGGTTTGACAAAATGGGTGTTCAAAAACTCTGATTTCGTAGAACAAATTAGACTATATAGCCACCCAAATTGACTGTGATGGAAGACAGTGCAAAAAGTTCAGATACTTTAGGCCAGATATCCCCAGCACCCAAAATACAAATGTTTTTTTTTTCAGTTATAATAATTTTTAATATTATTTTTAGGAAGTAAAATTTGTATATTGTTAAACCTTTCTGAAACCAATTTTTCCCTTAACAAATAAAAAAAATCAGTTTAGTCTTGCACTAATCTTGAATATGCTAGCATACTAGTTTACATACTAAATAACAGAAATCAAAACACACGTCAATTATTGAAATCATAGTAATACAAGGCAATTCAAAAAGAATTCAGTGATTACAAAACGGCTATAACTATTTAATGAAAAAGAATTCATCTATAAAATGTACACAAAATGTAGAAGAAATGTATTATCTATGTCACTTCCCTTGGTCACACAGACAGCATCTAGGCGGTATTCTATTTCACACCATACATTTTGAAGCATTTGTGCAGTCAACCACGAGAACGCAATACAAATGCGCTCTTTGAGATCTTAAATTTTTTGATTTTAACAATTTGATTAAAACTGATTGTAACGCTAACGAAATCTTCACACTGTGCTAACAAAATGACAATTGTTAAATTCTAACACGCGGATGCACGGGACTTAGCATTTTCACTAATGACAGGATTTCGCTTCACGATGCCTTACGTAAAGAAATTTTGAAATTCTATGTTAACCTTATCGATAAACTATTTTTCATTTAATAGTTATAGCTGAGTGTAATCCCTATATTCATTTTGATTTTTTACCCTGTATATAATGCTAAAATTTACGATCCCACTCCTAAACTTAGGGAATTCAAATTGACTTAAAGTACGTCTGTTTTATTTCACATAACGGAAAACATTCCTTTTTGCTTTAGACAATAAATTGGTATGATATAAAGAATTAAAACTTCTATAGAATTGTTATTTTTTTATTAGACCAAAAATTTTTCCCAGGGCTGCCTGTATTTCCCCCAAACCTCTTTCAAGTTGTCTGACATACTGCGCAGCCCCGGTCAAAACAAGCATCCGCAAATCAGCAACAAAAAATAAATAGACGTGAACATGTAACAAATTTTGTACAGAAGTATTCAGCCAAATACAGGTTTGCCACTCAAATCTGGAAAAAAAATTCCACGTACATATTATACACTGTGCTCTTGCGTGAACTATATTAAGCTAACTACAGTTTTAATTACTGGAAAAACTTAGAGAGAAAAAAGAAACAGCTGAATGTGCTTAAAAATCCCATAGATTACCCTTTGAGTTGTCACCATTTTAAGACGAAAATAAGAAACAAAATTCCTTTTGTTTTTAGGTGATTTTCAAATTCCCTATATTTTCCAGGTTCTTCCTGTGGAGTGGCATCCCTTTGTATGATATTTAATACAAATCTCATCTGAAAACAAATATATCAAAATTCTTTTAATTAAAAAAATTACACAATTGAAAGAACAAGTAGTCAGCATTAATGCAAGTATTTAAATCAAGCATCTGTTCATTAAATTATAGCACGACAAACTAAACTGTATCAATAAAAAAATATTATTAGAATACTGTCCTCCTGTGATAAGTTTATGAAAAAACTGTTATAAAACTTAACTTAAAATTGCTAATAAATCTCAATGTAAGGCACATATGGTATTTAATAAGAGCAGTGATTCTCAACCACTGTGCCATGGCACTTTTGTGTGCCGCCAAATTTTAGAAATGATACAGTAATTTTTTTATTAAGAAGTGAAGTTTAAATTAAAGAAAAGTATATCTATATAATATATATATGTTACGGTGAAACACTGAAATCTGGAGAATGCTGACACTCAACGGTGAATGTCAACATTCACGTAGTCGCTTGGTATATGCCCGAAATATTTGCTTAATACCCTTATTTCTGACTCTCACCGGTGAATGTCAACAATCACAGTCGGTTTGGTGAATGTCCGAAATAATTGTTATATCCAATTTTATATTAATTTATTCGTTAATATTATTACATTTATTTGATATACAGTGAAATCTCCTGTTATGGACACTCCTGCAAAACGGATGCCTCTCAATACGGACATATTTTTAATTCCCCGGGAATCTTCTATGAATAAACAGTTATGTACATTCTCCTCAATGCGGACACTCCCGTAACCGGACAGTCATTTTTGACCAGAAAAGTTTTTTTCTATCTCTTCAAACCGGACACTACTTTTTCTGAATTGGAAAAAAAATATTTCTGCTTTAAATCTAAAATTTTTTTTTCCAACTTTTCACTATTTTTAAAGGAAGTGAATTTTTTGCTTATGCATAACTAAAAATACTGTTAAGCCATTTCACTACTAAAGAATCCACCTTTCTCCTGTCCCCTCGCCTTATCTTTGCAAAGAAAAAAGGAGTCCATGATACTGCTCTAGTGAAATAATTCGGACATTGGCATCTTTTGATCCTTTCCTCAGGACAACACAGGTTATGAGACCCCTCAAGTCAAAATGACACTTTAAATGCTTTCACTGCTTCTTCCCCATTGAAAATTTCTTTCTTTTTCTTATCAATTTGAAGACCGTATTTAACACAGCTGATGTTAAAGAAAGAGAAAAAAAAAAATAAGAGAACAGAAGTATAATCTTTGAGGTGTTCATATAAATGAAGCATTTATTCAGACACTTGATAGATGATCAACTGTGACGAAATCAGCTCCATAGGTCCTCATAATTTACAGGCAGGCATTGCTTTTTTTTTCTATGAATCGTGGGAGGTTTACTTTCAAAGAGGTATTAACCACGTTTCCTATCAAGTGATAGGTAAGTGTTAAGGGATGTAAACCTAATAATTGAAACCGACTGAGAACTAAAAGCCCCACTTCAGTATCATGTGCCTAACTTGAATATCTGTGCTAATAGGAAAATTATATTCATTTATTTGTAGCTATATTTAGAAGTATGTATTTATATCTAAATTTTTTATATATTCTTTATCGAAAAATTATTTTTTTTAAAATTTAAATAACTATCTCTGTAGATAGTTATTGAAGATTATTTAATTATTTCCTATATCTTTCAAAATATTCTAAAAACAATTTGCGGTGTTAAACTTCGTCCTTAGAGTACCCTTCCCCAAAACAGACAACTCTCATAAACGGACAATTTTTTCGTTGCCAAGAAAGTCCGCTTAACAGAGGTTTCACTGTATTCATATTTATTCTATATTTTAATACTTACTGACGATAGATTAGAAGAAACATCAGTGTTTGGAGTATCGGGCAAATGTATACCGGGCAATGGCACTTGACCTTAAAAAAACGTCAGTGTAGGGTATACCGGGCAGTGGCACTTAACCTTAAAAAAACATCAGTGTAGGGTTAAAACATCGAATAAATTTAATTATATCCACGAATAAACTCATATCAAATGGAATGTAATAAATATTTCGGACATTCACCAAAGCATATCTGTGATTGTCGACATACACCGGTGAGGGTCCAAACGTACAAGAATGTAATTAAATATTCCATCTTTCAACGACGTCCGGTGAAAGTCAACAACCACCAATTTTGGTCTTTCGCCGTGACATATATATATGTACATCTATAAATACAGTAGAACCTCGATTAACCGAGGCAATAACGAAGTCTAAATTTTTTTCTTCTCCTCTCTAAAATGAGCTTGGAAGAAATTATACACATATTAGTTCGTTGTCCGTGTTACAGGCACTTACTCCCCACAAAAGCACTCAACTTCCATGAAATATTACACCATGAGAAGACAACATCCATGAATGCTTTGTTAACAGTGGTCATGTGACTTGTAAGTTTAATCATGTAAATTTTAAAAATACAATATTTTCTTGAGATTTGTGTTATTTTTGAAAATGCGTCTTTCGATATGTAACTAAGTGCAGTTAAAAAAAATTCAATTTTTAAAATTTACTACTAGAGTTGATTTCCTTTTTAAATCTTTTTAGCTGTGAAACATAAGTTCATATATGTTTAGTTTTATCATTTAAAAAACGTTCTATTGTTTGTTACTTTAAAAGTAGTTAAATTCGCAAGCACAGAAGGTTTTTATACATGGTTTCTATTAATCGAGATTTCCGATTAGCTGAGATTATCGAGGTCTTACTGTATACATATATATATATTTATACATATATCAACTTTTTATACATTTTAACGGAGTGAACAAAATTATTAACCAACAAAAGAAAGCTAAATATTAACTTACAAAGAGAAATAAAAGCTAATGATTAAAACAAGCTATGCAATTAATAGTTATAAAAACAAATTAACAAAGGATAACTTGCAAAAAAAAAAAACAAGCCAGCAATTAATAATTTGCGACAAAAAACAAAACAAAATTGGGTTCGTAATCCATTTGTGATAACAAATACTTCTGTATTTGAATGAAGAGGAAGAACTAATTTCGCTTTCTAAAAATCGAGATTTAATTTTAAAATATTCTGAAGAATCAATTGATTCATTTTGAATTGACATTAGATGCGATTATCCATGATAGCCAAAAATGCTTTAAAAATATTATTACAATTTTCTAAATCCTATTTGTGTATATTCTGATCATATTAATCAACAAAAAAAAAGATAAGAGACTGTTCAATCTAGAAGACAATATGAGAGTAGCATTGTCATTTTTACAACCAAATATAAATGAAATTATTAAAAAACATTGAGCTCAAATTTCTCAGTAAAAGTATTATTATTAAATTATAATTAATCCCCTAGTAAATGTAGCTGTTTTTGAAGTACACTTTACTTCACATTAAAAATTACTATCAATTATTATTTCACACAGCGTATTATAGCTAAGTAAATAACTTTTAAACTATTTTTTTCTTTGTGTGTCATCAAATTTCGAAACTGTTAAAAATGTGCTGCAACAACAACAAAAAAAAAGGTTGAGAATCACTGAATTAGAGTATCAATAATTTAAACTGATGGGGTATCCATAGCAGAACTATTATCAACAGAAACAATATATCACTAGCAAAATTACAAATAGTATAGACAGCAGGGATTGTTATTTGAGGAATTGAGTCTAAAGATGATTTTTTACCAGTCTTTTTCAGAAGATCATCAAGTAGTGGTCAGCATCAATGTAAGTATTTAAATCAAGCATTAAAATATGTTCATTAAATTCACAGCACAAAAAACTATACTATATCATAATAAAAACATTATTATTTGTCCGTCTGTGATAAATTCATGAAAATACTGTTATAAACTCAATTTATAATAAATCTCAAGGCACATATGGTATTTAAATTAGAGTAACAATAAATTATTCAAATAAGATATCTAAGTATCTGCTTGGGTCTCCATAGCGGAACTTGCAGTAGTATCATCAGCGGAAACAATATCATTAGCGGAATCACAAATAGTATCGACAGCAGGACTGCATCCCTGATCATTATTGGATGAATCTGGTACATCCCCATAAAATGTAGGCTTCTCATCGATACTTAAATTTTCCATTCCATCAGTAATCTTACCAGGGACATCAATCTCATCTTCGGAATCATCTTCCCCAGAAGAATCTTGATTGAGTGATTTTTCAGGTTGTTTGCAAGGCACATCACCGACATTTAAACGAGCTTTACTTAAAGTGTTAAAACAGCTAAGGCATACTCTAAGCGGTTTGGACGACTGAGCAGGAAGCAAGAATTTCTTGCTGGAACATGGATTGCATACAACAGCGCCACATTTACGGCAATGATGCCTGCGATTAAGAACAGTAAATTGAGTTTTTCGACAATGCATACAAATGGAGGCTTCAGCATCTGGTATCCACACAGCGGCGTGTTCTAAAGATGGTTTTTTACCAGTCTTTTTCAGTAGATTATCAACACATTTGTTTATGTGATTCATCCATTCTGTTTTCTCAGTAGCGGTAGCTGCATATACAGCAAATGACTTAGTTGGGGTTCGAATCAGCCATCCATTCTTTAAAATTCCATCGTCTTCGAGATTTTCTAATTTAACTTCCTCTAAAGGGATGATATGCTGCTTATTATACTTCTTTTTGTCCATTACGATGTTACCATAAACAAGAATATCGTTAAACAAGAAAAATTGCCGTGGCTTAGCTTTCTTACGGCACATTTTAGTAAGAACACCTTCACCTACTAATGCACGCCCCTGTATGGCCAATGGTTGACCAGAGGTCCCAAAACAATTTTCAACAGCAGCGATTCTGCGAGCATTTGCTTCACTGTTTACTAAACGATCGACCATTTTGGGGGCGTTTTATTAAGCAAATGTAAATTAAAACGGCCTTTTGATGATTATAGAAAATGATTGCATATCACATCTGAAAATATGTCGAATTCAAGAAACGAAATATCAGATAAATCAAAACAAATCAGTAAACTTGATTTAAAAGCAACACTCCTTCACTGATGAATACATAACAGATGAAAGCTAACGGACGGAAGAAAAAGTGAACTAGTGATGTGCGAAAAACGAAAGAATCGATATTTTAATCAACTCCTTTCTATGAATTGATTCATCAAGTTCGTTTTAAAAATAGAATCGATTCCATTTTTTTTTTGCTAATATGGGGCACGGGCACGTGACGTCAGGAGCTTTGCTTACAGTCAATTGGGTGGCAAGCTCACTAATGGAAGTCCTTTTACTGTACAATAAGCGAGCTATAAACGCCATTAAGCAAAGAGCTCCAAAAATGCCCGTCTGTCATCATCATCATCATCTTTAGATAGTCAACAAACAAATACAATGCAATTAGTTCTAAATTGAATTTTTAGGTGGTGGCTGTATTGTACTATGGCGTCTGGACGTTGTACTCATGCGATTGTTTGCCGCATCCCTAATTGTTTTAAAACAAATGCCACTGACTTGAGTGGGGATGTGAATTTATCCGAAGCAAGGAAACAGCATGATCAACTTTGTAAGGTTCTGAGAGATATAGGTGTTGATGTTATTGAATTGCCGCCGGATGAAACTCAACCTGACTGTGTTTTTGTCGAAGACACAGCAATTATTTGTAACAGCACAGCTTTAATTTGTCGCCCAGGGCTTCCAGCACGGCAAAAAGAGGTTTGAATTTTATCATAAAGATTAGTAGGAAATTGTCAAAAATTATGGACAATTTTCTTTATTAATTTTCAACTATACACGTTAGCAAGATCGTAAGTGACTCATTACTTGTTGGATATTATCATTTTTAACAAGTATTTTTATGTCCAGGGCCGTCTTAATAGCGAGCAGGGCCACCGGGCACAGAATTGTTTTGGGCCCCTTTAACATGTGATACTGTTTAAAATCGAACTAAAAAACTTCACATGCATAAAATAAAACATTTTCAAGGTATGCAATAATTTTAACAAACTTAAAAAAATTTTATTACCCCGTAAACTGAATGCACATAAAATAAAGCATTTTAAAGTGTGATAATTTATAACAAAAAAAAATTCAAATGGTAGGAATTATTTTGTCAAATTAAAGTCAATTATTAAAACTTCTTTCAATGCACATCAGACATAACCAGTTTAACAGTTACTGTCCCGTAGTGCTGTGTAATTCTTAACTCTTTCAATTTTATTTCTTTATTGAACTAATTATAAATAATAAACAAAGTTTGTGGTGGTCAAGCAAATTTAGAGACATTATGACATTCCCTGTGGCAGAATTTTTTCTGACTTTCTGCGACAAACCTAATTAGAACCAATATCTTTCTGCAAGATATTTTTATCGTTATAAATGTATGTGTAATGAATTTATAATAATAGATGAAATTCGTGTTTGTAAAATAAGTCTACATGCATAGAATAAAACTGTGTAGATTTTTTTTCTTAATTTCATAATATAAGTTTACATTTCTTAATAAGTTTAAATTGTTTAAGTATAAATTTGCATAATCTTCGATAATAACGAAAAGTTATAAATGTATAGATCTGCAGACAAAAATGCTTACTAGAGCATAAATAAAGATTACCCAGAACCTGTAATAAGATAGAACTTATAGAAATAGCTAAGAATGGACAAAAAGATACAATTTATAAAACAAGATATCTGAATTTGAAGTATCAGTTTAAAACAGTATGATTTAATGTTTCATTATAGTAGTTATATCAGGTACAGAAACAAATCAGGTGAAAAAATTAATATTGAAGTGGAGTAATCAAAATAATAAAATAGTATTGACTATAACCGAATTCTAAAAGCAAAAAAATTAAAGCAATGTATGTTTCAATTTTTTCTACATCTAATTAACTTTATCTAATTAATTAGATTCGATTAATATTGTACTGACTTATTGAAAGATTTTTTTTAAAAAAAAAGGAGGTAAATAAAACTTTTTTAGTGATCAGATTAAGTTCAGAACGAAAAAAATACACAGCGCTTGTGATTTCGCACTGTATTGTGTAAATATATAGCACTGATTCCACACGAAGTATGCAGAAGCAGTTTCCGACTCAATATGCTCAAGTCTATTCAACATCTCGAAACGAAATAGTCTTTATCAGTACTGAAACATCGGTATTAGAGCCATACTCATTGGATGCGATTTTTTTCGCATGCGTATGGAAACCTGTTTGAAAGTGACCAGTAAATATTTTTCACCAATCTCGCATGCTCGCATCATTCGCATGCTAAAAAATCGTAGATAGTGAGATATCTTTCAGGCTTTATTTCATTTATCGTTAGATTGCGTTTTTTTTTTTTAAATCGACGATTTAATTCAAAGGATATAGGCATTTTATCTTTAAAGTGTATATATATATATATATATATATATATATAGTTATTTTTTACCTTTGACTGCTTCTAAAATTTCTTGATTTGTTGGAAATGCTGTCTCATCCTTACTATCGATATCGCTACTAGTAAGAATACTTGATTCAAATCTAGAACGTTTTTTTTTTTTCAATATTAGTAGCGTGGGAAGCTTCTTTTCCTGTCGCTTTCCAGAAAAAAAATCTCTGACATTGCTAGATGTTGTCGACTTCCATCTTATTTCTTCTCCGGAATGCCGCCTTGAAAAATCCGTTTTTCAAATTTGTTTTAATGATTGTGGCTTCACAATTGCAACAAATAACCTTTTCGCTAGACATGATTTTTTTAAAAAAAGAATCTTTTTGCACATGAAATTTTCCACATAAGTGCAAAAAATATAAAATGCTCTGTTCTCATAAAAAAAACACAAAGCAAATTACTGCGCCAGCTATAGAGGTCGAAGTTGGCAAATTTCCAAAAATAGCTTAATAAAGGGGAAAAAAATTCTCCCCTTTTTATCAAGTAACTGTTTGTGTTGGAGATTAACGGAGAATTACGAGCGCTTTCTCCTTCCCCGGTATGCTAGAAAAAAAAATATTTAAAACAATTCTGTAAGAAAAAAAATTTGCAGAACCATTATTGCTTCTGCAGAAATTTTTTGTTTCTGAAGAAAATGTTTTTTTTTTTTTTTGGAAAAACAGCTTCTGTTTCTGCAGAATTTTTTTTGAGAACTTTTGTTTGTGGCAAACAAAAAATTTTTATTTCCCAAATAAAAAAAATCTTTCTGCAAGAACTCAGTCGCTTTCTGCGACAATGTCGCTGTGTCGCCGTGTTTCTGCCACGGGGATGACATTGAGCATCTGTTAACTTCATTTTAAGGTAAAAAAATAGCTTTCGGTTGACCTTTTAAGTTTTCTTGATGATAAAGTATTCAAATTATTGGTCTAAATGATCTATCCCTATTTATAGAAAAAAACAAAATGCTCACTTTTTACAAGAGAATGTATTTATTTAAGGGTTGGCAGGTTTTTGACATGTGACAGTTTTTGATGGTTTAAACCATGGCTTAAACCGTAACGTCAAAAATGTCTAAAACCTATATTCATATGTGAAATTTAATTAATACATGAAATTTATATATTTTTTCTAAAGGATAGTGTTCCTAAATATGTTCTAGAAAAAATAAATTTAAAATTTTGAAGAAACACTTATATTTTGGATAGTAACCAAAATCTTGTACTTTTGAAAACTCACATCTTTTGTAATATTATGTATTCATTTTCATGTGTTATTGAAAATCTGCAGTGATATTATTAAGAAATTTATTTATAACCAAATTTAGTGTATAGTATAGATTATACTAAAAATTAGACATTTTTAAAGATAAACATTAGCAGTTTTGTACATTAGACATCAAATAAAGAAAAATCTTTTAAACAGGTTGGGCACATGCAACATTCACAATCAGGGAATTTTTGTCTATTTTTAGCTCTTCTAAAGTAAACTGGGGGGAGGGAGATTAGTGAACTGCTTTCAACATACTTGTCAAATTAACATACTGGATAATAAAGATATTCGGTATAACATTAAAATTTTTTTTTTATACACTTGTATCAAGTTTGTATTTATACTACATAACTTGTAAGTTCCTTATAAATATTAGTTATATGTTCCTTATATGTCAAAAATGCATAGTAATAAACTTTTAATTTTCTTAAATATCAAAAAAAAAAATTTTTTTTTTCAAAATATAAATATTTTAAAATTTTTTGTGCAAAATTTTTCTGCACATGCAATAGAATATAAATTTCTGAGATTTTAAATCTGTTATTTTACCTTAATTTTAATTAAAAAATATTTTAAAACCTGCTGATTACCTATAGTATAATTAAATTTCAATATAATGCATGGCAACTGTTGGTAGTTTTGAAGTTTATATATTTTCTTGGCAAACTTCAGTTTTTGACGGTTTAAACCAGTATTATACCCTTGTCATGTCAAAAACCACTTTTTGACGTCAAAAGCCCAACCCTGATTTATTTTAAAATATATATAATGTAATGTTTATTTTTAGTTTTTTTTTTTTTAATACACAGGGTGTGTAGGGTTTTATAAAAAGTCCTTATATTTGATTTTCATTTTTTAAAAGCTCTTGAAGGTGCATTTTTCATTGGGTGTTTTTAAAAAAAGCTTAATTTTCCCTTTTCCAAAATGAGTTATTTTTTCTTTACCATGTTGATTATCGCCACGAGCTATGCTAAAAAGCAGTGTTCTACTTGATGTTTTCACAAACAATTCAGTTCGTAGCGTCTGAAAACACCAATCGTTTTACATGTTTGATAAAGTACTTGCGATTCGGCATATTGAACTGGATTTAGTGGGAAGGATTTTTGCCCTCTTATGTCCAACTTTGCTGCATTTTGCTAGAGATTCTCAGTTTCAGGCTTCATTTTACTAAACATTGTCAAATTTTTTTCCATGATAGCAATGAACTTTTTTAGTTATCTTGTTAATTTCATTGTTGGTGATGTGCCATCGCCTTTGTCACTGGCAAGTTAATGGTCTTCGCCAGATTTTTCTATTTATAGATCAGTACCATAATCTTTGAACTTGACTTGGGGATTATTCACTAATTACATATTTTTGTGTGGGTCCTCAGAGCAGTCAAGAATTCTGTAGCTTCTTCATCTCAAAATTTCCATCACCCTTTTAATTTAAGAATTAATTGAGAAAATTAAGCTTAATATTTTTACTTGAGGGACCTCCACCAATTGCATAAAATTTTTGCAAATTTTTTTTTTTTAGTAGATACTTTATTACTTTTTTTTATTATTACTTCTATTAATTATTTTTAAAATTTTCAGCATTCTTAAGTTGTTCTATGAGATAACTCAATGATATTTCGATCCAAGATTTCAAAAAAGTTTGAAGTGAGGGGCTTTTAATTTTTTAAATGCAGCAAAATATCTTATGTTTAGTTATTGTAAAAAATTTCAGATTTTTCATTCTAAAAGACTTTAATTCATCTCTTAATGCTTTTATTTAACAACAATTGAAATAAAAAATTCAGTTAAATCTCAAATTTGTTGAATATTAAGAATGTAGGGTTAAAATGTTTAGCTTAAATACTCACTGTATTTACATTTCAAAATTAATTAAATTTTTTTTAACATTTCATTGAACAAATTTAAATTCGGAACCAAGTTACAAATAATAATAACCAGTCTTTAGGGGCTATTTACTAAGTAAAATTTTTAATCTTTTTTTTTTTTTTTTTTTTTTTTAAGTTTGCTTAATTCTTTACATAACTTTATAAATTTGGTATGATCTTATTAATGTTTTGTTGAATATGCTTTTATAAATAAGTTTTATTTTAATCTAAAAAATACACTCGATAACCTTTTTAAATAATAGTTAAATCAATTATAATTTTAAATTAATTTTTTTTATATAATTAAATATAGTAATTATTAATTTAAAAATAGAATGCATCTAGATGTGCAGCCTGAATTTTATTAGTTAGCGACTGTATTGTGGGCTCAATGTCATTAAAATCCTGTATAGTATAATCATTCTCATCAAGAACTAGAATATTGTGGAAGATATTCCTGTTGGTTTTCTTAATCATGGCTGGGGTGTCATGGATGATATCACCGAGTGTGGCTATGACGGGCACGTGATCGCTGGTTAGTTCGGTAACAGTATGGCAGCTAAGTGGGATATTAACATTCGTGATAAAAAAAGTCTAGTAGATCTGGTCTTTGATTTGGTATGTACGGGAAGTACGAGTAGTCAATAGGTGCTATAACAGTAAGGTTATTTTCTGCTATTATTTTATATAGCTCCTTGCCATTTTGGTTATTAGTTTTTCATCCCCAGGATGTATTCTTGGCATTTAGATCTCCTCCAATAATGCATTTAATATTTACAGTATTACCGGGTTTGTTATACATAGCAGTGAATATATATGCGGTGTTATCATTTTGATAAAGGAGAATGGAGGTTTCTTCGTGATGTTGTCCAGTGCTTTTGCTATACAGAACAGTATTAAGACTTCTTTTAACAAAAATAGCCGTTCCTCCACCTCTACATACAGTCCTATCGGTCTTATAAGTATTATAATTGGCTAGGGTTAATCTATGCGAGGCATTTGTCTGAGTCTCAGTAACTAATGCTACGTCTATTTTGTGTTCATAAATGAAGTTGCTGAATTCAATAAATTTGTTGTTAATCCCAGCAGCATTCCATAGCATTATTTTAATTGGTTTACTCATTATTTTTGTTGAGTTCCTCTAATTCGATTCTTTCTACTGCTCTCCTGAGCAGGGGGATTGCATTTAGTCCGTTTAGAACGCTAACAATATCATTTAGTTTAGTAAATATATCTTTTGCGTCCTCCACAGTCTTCTGCATATTGGTGCTATTTTGTTTCTTAACTGCATCCGCATAGCTTTTGTTTTCAAATACCCTTTCTTGGGGCTTATTTTTTCTTATTTTTTGTTGCTGCTTTGGCCCCAGTGGGAACTTTTGGCACCCTCGGTAATTAGCTGGGTGCTCGCCGCCACAATTGCAGCAATGTGGCATTTCGTCTTTATTTTTAGTGCAGTTTGCAGTCAAATGGTCTTTACCGCATTTAACACATTTCGGGTGTAGTCTGCACATGGCAGCTGAGTGATAAAAACCCTGGCACCGGTGGCGTTGTGCCGGGCCGGGTCGGGTTCTATATGCCTCTTCTTTAACATGCAAATTTCCAACATGCGTTACATAATATATCTCTTTAAAATTCAATTCTCTTCGTAAGGAGACTAGGTATAAGGTTAGTTTTTTAATTATTCCTTTATGTCTCTTCGTCATTTGTTTAACGTTTTCAACTGGGAATTCTGTTGACAAATACGAAAGTAAGTTTCCTTCACCATAATCGAATGGAACATCTTTAAATACCACTCGCATAAGCCTTTCATTAGGGAGCCTATACTTAGGTTTGATAATCATGTTCACCTGACTTAGGTTTGATAATCATGTTTTCCTGACTATTTTTGCACTCATAGTCATAGACTTTAATTTCCTGCATTGCCTCTTGGAATTGTGAGTAAACAAAGTTATCGTCCCTGATAATAATCGGGGGGTTTCTAGTTCTCTTCTTGACCTCAGTGTATTCGATTTCATTTAAGGAAATTTCTGGGTCATTTTCAATATTATCGTTATCTAAATTTTCAATTTCATTATTATTTATAGCTGATATTTCGTTTTCTTCCATTACGGCTAGTCTCTTAATTTCGTTATTATCTCCCTTTTCAGGTGAAGCTTTTCTTTTGTTATTAGCGGTTTTGGGATTATCTATTATCATTTCCTCATTATCAGCAATATCTATGGTTTCAACCTTGAGGGGACTAAATTTATTACTTAAGGGTATAACCTGCTCTCTCGGGGGTATTATTTTTGCCTTAGAGAAAGGTGGTTTAACTTGTTTAGCACTTATAAGTTTTTTGGGGCTATTAAAACCGTTTCATGCCTTAACATCCTCCAAATATCCTAATTTTTGGCCACTAATTATCTGTTTCATTTTAACATTACTATCTCCTTGGACTGTTATCTGCCTTATAAGCACTTCTATGTATCTATGTAATTGAAGAAATGCATTTTTAACTAAATCTTCCTTGACTTCGTCTAAAACTTGGAATTTAATACTATCGCTGTATTCTTTAATCCTAGTAATATCTAATTTTCCGTTTTTTGCTGCATCCATATCTTTATTTAGGTCGCTACACCTAACCGTGTTGGGAACTACAGGGCTCACAAGAGGTCCGTACAGTTCTGGCGTAGCCGTCCCTGCCGGTGCCTCAAGGGTGCCAAGTAGCCCCGCATCTTGTGGCTGCGCCGCGCTTACTATCTCCCGGGCAGGAAGCCCTGATAAGAGCTGGGGTGGATAGGCAAGCTCAAGATGTTTGGAAACTAAAGGTGGGATGACCGACCGTCTGGGGGTCTGGCCTCCGCGACACTCGGACTGGTCCTCACCAGTAGCTCCGACGTCGTTTGTAAGAACAGGTTCGAGAGAAGATATCCTTCATCGACCGTGTCTGAAGTCTGAGTGGTGAGACAGAAAGAAATGCTTATGCTGTAGTAGAATTCGAAGTTCCTGTCCGCGAAGCGGACACTCCACTTCTTCATCTGTTGTGATGCCCGTAGGCAACTGAGATACTGTCTATAGAGAAAATATAAAGTCCTTATTGGAGATCAGCATGAATTGGAGTTGTGGATCATGATTCCGAAGGGGAAGACCCCTTGAGTAAAGATTGAAGTAATCCGAGCACTTCTGGGTTTTTCAGGATATCCTGCTGTTCCTTAACGATGGTGACTAGGCGATAGGCTGCAGTTGTATCCTTAGGCTGTGAGGTTTTTCTTCTGGGGCGGGCCTCGCACCCAGAGAAATTGGAGGTGTGGCTTCCCTCGCAGTTGCAACATTTGGCGGGAGAATTCCTATCCTTCTTGCATTGAAAAGAAAAGTGCATTTCTGCGCATTTCATGCGTCTGGGTTGTTTCGAGCAGGATCGAACTGAATACGAATAGGAAGCAACTGAATACGAATAGTTCGTTCTGACGACGAATAGGAAGCAAGGAACAAAAAGGTGGTTAGTTAGGTTTAATCATAGATTTCCAAACAGGAGAAAGATAAGGAACGCTGGATGGGTCATTGACCAACAGTTTGGAATTTTTGAAAATATGATAGGACTCGTAAAAATCTATATCAAAAATTGAATAGCAATTTTGAATGACTTTAGAAGAAGAAAAATTAAAATTATGATTAAGAGTCCCAACAATGCTGGGCAATAGATGAGCGTTTAAATTCTTGTTTTTTGACATAAGCTTCATGTTCCTTGACACGGCACTTTAAGGCACGCTCAGTTTGGCCAATATACGAAAGGCGGGCCGGGATAGCCTGGTCGGTAGGGCGCTGGGCCCATATCTAAGAGGTCGTGGGTTCGATCCTCGCCAGCCGAAGACTCCCCGTGTAGTAAATGGTGACTGATGCACGTTAAATCTGTCGAGTCTCAAAGTCCTCCATGTTCCCACAACAAATCAATACCTCTGGGGGTACTGATCCAGGAGTTTCCTTGTCTTCTGGATTGGTTCAAAATTACAAGGCTACGGAGTTGAACGTAAGTAGTCGTAAACCCATGAAATCGGGTCGGCTGTTCAACGACGGTTATAAAATAAAATATACGAAAGGCCGCATGGGCAATTAATTTGGTATATACCCCAGCTATTTTGACTGTCAATGGGCTGTTTGAGGTTAGAGAATTTTATCTTATTAATGGGACTGAACATAATATTAAAATTAAACTTCTTTAGGATATTAGCAACTTGCCGACTTATTTTAGGAAAATAGGGTAAAATGACTAAATTGTTAGAAAATTCTTTGGAAGGTTTATCGGCAGGCGATTGTTTAGTTGAGTTTTTATAAATATTATCAATAATGTTAGGAGAATAACCTCTGTCATGAGCAATGGCTTTGATGTAATTTAATTCTGAATCATGAAAATCAATGTTAGAACAAATATTAACAGCACGGTAGACAAAAGACCGAAAAGAGGCAAGTTTTTGGTTGGGAGGATTTGTAATGAGGGGGAAGAGAAACAGCAAAAGGTCTAGGAAAGACAGTAGTATGGAATGAATTATCATTCCGAGTCACAAGAACATCTAAGAAAGGAAGTTTTTGATCAGTCTCTAATTCAAAGGTGAACTGAATGCAAGAATCAATGCTGTTCATAACATTAAGAATTTGGTCAAAATTACAATTATTTTCATCTAACAAAGCAAAACTGTCATCAACATATCTTTTATAAAAGGGGAAAGTTAAGATTTTGAATAGTTTACTTTCAAAATAATGCATATAGATGTCACTAAGTATAGGGCTCAAAGGATTTCCCATGGCTAGACCATTGGTCATACGGTTAAATTTGTTGTCAAACGAGAAAGTATTATGTTGTAAACAAACACGGGTGAAACAGCCTATTGACAGTCAAAATTGCTGGGGTATATACCAAATTAATTGCCAATGCGGCCTTCCATATATTGGCCAAACTAAGGGTGCCTTAAAGTGCCGTGTCAAGGAACATGAAGCTTATGTCAAAAAACAAGAATTTAAACGCTCATCTATTGCCCAACATTGTTGGGAATCTAATCATAATTTTAATTTTTCTTCTTCTAAAGTCATTCAAAATTGCTCCTCAATTTTTTGATTTAGATTTTTACGAGTCCTATCATATTTTCAAAAATTCCAAACTGTTGGTCAATGACCTATCCAGCGTTCCTTATCTTTCTCCTGTTTGGAAATCTATGATTAAAGCAAACTAACCACCTTTTTGTTCCTTGCTTCCTATTCGCCGTCATTCATTCACCCTTCCCTCCTATTGCTCTAAACCTCCTGTTGCTCTAAACCCTCTTGTGACGTCACCTTTCTTTATATTTACCCTGTTTTCTCTCATTTCTTTCTGTATGATATTCCTCTTGTTCTATTAATTTGACCGCTTTGCTAAGCTGGGGTATGGCATTTAAGACACTGACCATATCATTTAATTTTTGGAAGATATTTTTGGCCTCGCTTATTGTGCTTTGCATATCTGAGTTATTTTGTCTTTTTAGGGCATCAGCATAACTTCGATTTTGATATGTTCTGCCACTCGGTCTATTATTTCTGGGCTTTCCTTTTGTTACTGGAAATTTTTCGCAGCCTCTGTAGTTGGCTGGGTGTGCTAAGCCGCAGTTGCAGCAAGTTGGTTTCTCGTCTTTTGGTTTAGTGCATTGGGAGGTTAAATGGTCCTTCCCGCATTGCACACATTTTGGTGGAAGGTGACACATTGCTGCCAAATGATAGAAGCCCTGGCACCTGTGACATTGCGCAGGGCCAGGTCTACTTTTATATGCATTCTGTCTAATTCAGTAAGACTGAAGATATCTTTATAGTTTCCTATTTTCTTAATGGTAACTAAGTACATATCAAGTTTAGTTACTTCTCCTCTAAATTTTTTGGTCACTTGTACAGCGTCTACGAGCTCAAAATTTTGGGCTGTTAGCTGTTTAATAATGAAGTCTTTTTTGAGACTTGGGGCTATTTGCTTTACTACCACTCTTAGATGTCTCTCATTTTGTAATCGGTATGTATAGTGAGCTATATCATTGTTTTCGGCATAGTTCCTAATTCTTCTGGCAGTCTCAATACTTTTTGATTTTATGATCCAGCTATCATGGCTGTATTTGCACTCAAAGTCGTGTGGCTTCAATCGATTTCATTTTTTCTTCGAATGTTTCATAATCATATTTTTTATCTCTTATGATAAGAGGTGGGTTTTTAGTCGTTTTCTTTAGAGCTATAAAATTAACCTCATCTAACTCTATATCATTTGCGACATTTAGATTATTGTCGTCTATCTCAATATCATTTGCATCACTTGTACTATTCTCTGCCTCATGATTTGATTGAATATCGTCTGTGGCTATGCGTTTGGTTTCGGGCTAACCTTTTTAGGTGATGCTTTCCTTTTTCCTTTATTATTGTTATTTATTTGGTTTATTATTTCCATATCCATATTATCGTTACTATCATTTCCTAATATTTCTTCATTTAGGGGACTGAAGCTATTTTTGAGTGGAATTTCTAATTTATTTATAGGGGGATTTTTGTTATATTGAAAAGGGGGTTTGTAATGTTTAATATGATTAGGTTTATTTTTAGGTTTAAGACAATCATTATCTAGATTTTTCTCATCCCTGAGCCAGGAAACCTCTTGTCTCAGTTTGTTCACTTCGTCGCCTAATTTAGAGAGTTCTTTTAAGAGTCTTTCTACATATCCGTTTTGGACTAGGATAGCACTTTGAATATCCTTATCCTCTATCTTAGGTGCGATGTATAGTTTAATCCTATCGCTGCTTTCTTTTAACTCCCATCGCTGCTTTCTTTTAACGATAGAGCATCGTTAGTTTTTCGTCGAAGGGGTTAAGGACCGTGATGATTTTCGATTTATCTATTTTATATCCTGTGGTAATGTTTATTTCGCTGTCAGACCTAACCGTGTTGGGTACTACAAGGCTCCCAGACGGCCCGTGCAGTTCCGGCGTAGCCGTCCCTGTTGGTGCCATAAGGGTGCCAGGTAGCTCCGCATCTCGTGGCTGTGACATATCCGTGTCCCCCAGAGCTGGGGTGAACAGGTAGACGCGAGGTGCATAGTATCTGCAGGCGGGGTGGCCGACCGTCCGGGGGTCTGGCCCCCGCGACACTCGGACTGTCCTACGCCTGCAGACTCGTCGATGATTTCGTTATCCATGATAGTAGAGAACCGGTTTCGAGAAGCAACCTCTCTCGTCCATGTCTAAGATCGGAATGACGGAATATAGTACACACCAAGATGAATAGTAAGCCAATTAGCATTATGCTGTGGAATGCGGCTAACATTAGCACAAAATTTCACGAATTTAGTAATTTCATCCTTGAACATGATATTGATATTGCCCTAATAACCGAGACTCATGCAAATGCTAGCACTAAGCTGAAACTTGCAAACTATAATACTTATAGAACAGACAGGACTATTTGTAGAGGCGGTGGGACCGCAATTTTCGAAAAAGGAAGCCTTAATACCGTACAATATAGCAATAACAATTGTGACGGATACCAGGAAACATCTATTCTTCTATACAAAAATAGCAGAGACTACTACAAAATTACTGCTACATACAATAAACCAGGACATATACTAACCAAAGATATGTTGGAAATTTTATTACCAGATGGAGTTAATTGTATAATAGGCGGAGACTTCAACGCCAAGAACGCTATTTGGGGTAGTAGAGTAAACAACAAGCACGGCAAAGAACTCCATAAGCATATCCAAGACTTAAATCTTACGGCTATATCACCAATGGAACCCACTTATTTCCCTTATACACCCCATAAACAACCAGATCTACTTGACATTTTTATTGTCAATAACAACACCTCCATGTGTTGTCACACCCTTAATGAACTAAATAGCGACCACGTCCCGGTCATTGCTACGATAGGTACCACTATTGATCATACTCCAACCTTCACCAAGAAAACCAATTGGGAACTATACTCAAATATCCTTACGCTGAACAGTAATAACTCAACCCCTAGCACCATAGATGACATAAACAACGCTATTAACAACCTAACTAAAGAAATTCAGCAAGCCTATAATGATGCCACTAAAACTAGCATCAGTAAACACAACTACATGGCACTCCCACAAGATCTAAGGGAGCAAATAGGTTACAAAAATTATATTAGAAAAAAGTGGCAAACTGATAGAAACCCAAGAGATAAAGCAGAATTAAACAGGCTCACTAAAGACATTAAGAAAAAATTTAAACAATACAGAAATGACAATTGGGAAGACAAAGTATCGAGCCTGTGCACAGAGGACCAAACGGTTTGGAAAATGTCTGAAACCTTAAAAACCACGAAAACTGTCAATAAACCAATTATCTATGACAACAAAAATGTCTATAATGATGAGGATAAATTAAATATATTCGCTGATACGATTCAAGAGCAATTTCAACTAAATAAAACACCCTCTGATGAAAATGAAGACAAGGCCGTTGATAAGATCTATAATGATTATTTTAATAATCACAACACACTCAATAACTTAGATGAACTCCCCTATACTGAGATGATCAGTATTATCAAAAAACTCAATAACATAAAAACCCCAGGCATGGATAACGTTAATAATATCATGGTCAAATATCTGCCACAAAATAAACTCAATGACTTATGCAACATCTATAATGCCTGCCTGAGAAATAATATCTTTCCAGACATCTGGAAAAAAGCTACCATTATTTTGTTCCCCAAACCGGGAAAAGACTCTCGAATTGCGACTAACTTTAGACCAATAAGCCTACTACCAACATTTGGTAAGATTTTCGAACGAATTATGCTAAACAGGCTGCAACCACTAATTGACTTTATTCCAAAAGAACAATTTGGGTTCAGAAAGGATCTGTCCGCCACATAACAGCTCACCAGGCTAATTGACTTTATAAGCGACGGCCTTTACAAAAACGAAGCGACAGCACTGCTTATGCTAGACGTGGCGAAAGCATTCGACCGCGTCTGGCACAAAGCATTGATATCTAAACTGATCAAACAAGCACTTCCATATGGCATCATACATATAATTGATTCATACCTGAGTAAACGCACGTTCCAAATCAGACTCAACAACAAACTCTCAATTGAACGCCCAATAAATGCTGGCGTACCTCAGGGTAGTATTTTAGGCCCTGTATTATACTTAGTTTATACAAGTGACTTTCCGATCACTACTAATAATGCTAATTATATGATTGCTTTTTATGCAGATGACACGGCCATCGCATATTGCTCACTAAATCCTAACCAAGCCGTGAAAAAAACTAAATGACTACATGCCACCCATCGAAGATTGGTGCGCTAAGAATAAAATATCCATTAATGCTGATAAGTCTAAACTAATGATTATTAGAAAAAAGAAGAGACGCAAACCTATCACAAATAAAGTATCACTCTTCTCAATCTATGTACCAATTGTGGACAAAGCAGATTATCTTGGACTTATAATAAACGATAAACTTAACTGGAATGACTATGTTGAGAAAATCAAAAACAAATCACTTGCTGCCTTTTCATGCCTCAGAGCACTACTTAATGCAAAATCAAAACTACCGTTGAACCTAAAACGACTGCTATAAATTTCCTGCATACGACCTATTATTACTTATGCCAGCCCTGCATGGAGATGCCTGAACAAAATCCAAATAAAAAAGCTAGAAGTGATACAAAACAAGATCATACGAAGGATTACAGGGGCACCATGGCACATTAGCAATAAGGCCCTTAGAAGAGATCTAGATCTGGAGACTATAAATGAACATATGAACAAATTAAGCGCTGGGTTCTATAGTGCGGCTATGAATAGCACAACATCAGACTTTAATCTCATATTCAACAAAGAACTGATACACGATATCAAAAACTATAACCCTATCACAAACTTTTTACTATCGGATATGATTTTATCCAAACACTTTAAGACCGCATACAATTAAAAAACAGACACAAACACTCATAGACATGACTCTAGGCCTACAGCGAACCCGGTGAAGGAGCAACCCTGTAGGGTCCCATCCGAGCAAGCTGTAGGTCTATTAAACTTAAAACGATGAGCAACCCGGTACGAGCGGTCGTTTACCGGGACGACCGGGTCATCGTTATATCAGAGGCTCACACTAATTGATATATAAACAATGCCAATATGTAAATATTGTATATACATAATATTTTAATTTTCCTTAATTATCAATCTGTAAATTATCTTGTACATATTTTTTTCAGTTCATTGTTTCTTTAACATGCTAATGACTCTAGGGACCTTCCCAGTAATTAACCTTATAGATAGCTAACCAATGTGAGTATACTTCATTTTCTTTTCCCTGAACCAAAGCCACTAGTCTCAGTTGCCGTAGGGCCAGTGAATAGATAAAGAAGTGAGGTGCCCGCATTCGCGGGCAGGTACTTCGACAAACCACGTATCCAAGTCCAAATTTCTTTCTGTTCTATTCAAGATCTCTTTCCACCACAATACGAATGTATTATTCTTGGTGATCTGAACTCTAAAAATAAAATATGGGCTGTGTTAAGGACAACACCCCCGGCGAACAGCTTCACAAGCTGGTCAAAAAATACAATCCTACTGTATATGCTCCATCCGATCCAACATATATGCCCATTAGTACTGCTCACACTCATGATATTCTGGATATTCTTATAACCAACTCTAATAATCCCCTCACTATAAATGTTCTGTATGAACTCAGTAGTGATCATCTCCCTATTTTCGTCACGGCTATGTTTAAAAGACAGGATAAAACCAGAACTAAAACCAAAACTGAATGGCATTCATATGTGAATAGCCTCACAGAATTATCAAACCATTCAAATGATCTTAGCATGGATGTGGAAATTGAGAATGAGATCACAAACTTAACCAAGGACATTCAAGACGCCTGTAACGGCGGAAAATGGAAATGGAAATAAGAAATGATTACTATAAGCTCCCATATTATATTAAGTGTCTCATCAAAATTAAAAACAAACTGAGAAAGGTCTTTCAAAGGACCAGAGACCCTAATATCAAAACCCAAGTTAGTAGCTATACCAAGCTCATCAAAAAAGAAATTACTGATTTTAAAAAGGAGACTTGGGAGGATATAAGGTAGAGAGTCTTACTACACAAGATAAAACAGCCTGGAATATGGTTCGGGCTCTCAAAAGCACTAGAACAACAAATATGCCTCTCCTAGGGCCCAGGGGTAAAACATACTCAGACATCGATAACAGCGAAAATCGAAGAGTAGACGCCATGGAAACTCAATTTTCCTTTAATAGTGAACCTAGTAATATCACTAACGATGTGAATGTTCTTAGTACCTATAATGAGTATATCAGCTCGCATTCCCCAAACAGTGATAATGAGCCTATCACTGTAGATGAGCTCTATAGTATCATTGACAAATTTCAAAATAATAAAGCTCCGGGGATGGATAATATCAATAATGTTATGATTAAATACCTTCCCCCAAATATCATAGAGCAACTTAAAAATATCCTAAATTCATGCCTGAATAACTGCTACTTCCCTCAGCAGTGGAAACTTGCCCATATTGCGCTGTTCCCCAAACAGGGCGAGAATCTCTTAAAACCTGACAGCTACAGGCCCATAAGTTTGTTAAAGGCCTTTTCAAAAATTTATGAAAGAGCCATTCTTAACAGATTAAAACCCTTCCTTGCTTTCCTGCCGAACGAACAGTTTGGCTTCCGTAATTGTCTTTCAACCACGAAACAGCTGGTGCGTATTGTTGAGGAAATTTCGAGGAGTTTCTACAAAAATGAGACTACTGCCCTCCTGATGTTGGACGTGGCCAAAGCTTTTAACCGCGTCTGGCATCAGGGAGTTTCTACAAAAATGAGACTACTGCCCTCCTGATGTTGGACGCGGCCAAAGCTTTTGACCGCGTCTGGCATCAGGGAGTTTCTACAAAAATGAGACTACTGCCCTCCTGATGTTGGACGTGGCCAAAGCTTTTGACCGCGTCTGGCATCAGGGCCTTATCTACAAATTAATTAGCTCCAAAATCCCAAATGACCTGATTCTACTAATAAATAGCTACTTAAATAACAGGACTTTTCACATTAAAGTTAATGACTGCACATCCACAGTCAGATCAATTCATGCCGGAGTACCTCAGGGCTCGATACTGGGTCCAACCCTCTATCTAATCTACTCTGCCGACTTCCCAAATTTCATCGAGAAAGATAACATTTATACTGCATATTACGCTGATGACGCAGCGATTCTCAGTGAATCCCTGAATCCCAATCACGCTATTAAAGAATCTAAAGCAAATCATCCCAAACATTGAGGAATGGTGTGCAAACTGGAAAATCTCCATTAATGCTAGCAAATCATCTCTACTTATTATGAGAAAGAGCAGTAAGAAGAAAATTAAGAATAGTGACTTCCTGTTATTCAATGAACTAATTCCAGTGGTTAAAAAAGCAACCTACTTACGAGTGACCCTCACCCATAACATGAAATGGAATTCTTATATCTCGAGAATATCTGCTAAGGCTGAAGGTGCATTCCAATCCCTCAAACCAATTCTGAGCCATAACTCAAAATTAGCCCTCAAAACGAAAAGAACCTTATACCTGCAATGTATAAGACCAAATATCAGTTATGCAGCCCCAGCTTGGAGCGCTTTAAACCCCACACAAAGGCGAAAACTGGAAAACATCCAAAATAAAATGATCAGAAGATTCACGGGAGCTCCCCGCAGACTTTGAATGAGCGATATTAGAAATGACCTAAAAATTAACTCTATGCAAGAACACATAGTTCTAGTCTGTGCCACTTTTTTCAAAGACGCGACAAGCTGCACAATATGCAACTACAACCAAATTTTTGACTTTGAACTTCTCAGAGATAACATTAACTACTGCCCGGAAACGGTATTTTTTCTCTCAGACGGCGTTCTCTCAGTAGTGGAAAAATGGGGGTTCTGCCTCATTTTGGAATCGGCTACTGCCTCACTTAGGGTCTATGATCTCCCGACTTCACTCACTACCTTGAGATACTGCCTCACTTAGGGATTCTACCTTACATAGTTCAATGACCTCACGACTTATCAGTTCCTTCCGATCAAAATTTTTTATTATTATTATTTATTTAAATTTTTTTTTCAATACACATGGCTCCACCTAGTGTAAGAATGAGAAACTAAAATCTAAGAAAATGAAAATATTCAAAGCTTAATTTTGCTTGTTACTCCTACTGACATCTAGTGAATAAAATAGTTACCATTGTCTATTTAAATAGAGTAAAAACATTTGAAAAATATTTATGTGTATATAAAAAAAGATATTTAACTCAAGTTTCGAACCCTCGATCTCATGATCTTAACATAAAATACATTCCTACCATGCTGATTTAGCCACGACGCTAACCAACATGCTAGGAATGTACGTAGAGCAATTGGAGATATAAAGTTTTACTCTTTTCTTTAAGTTAATTAATTTTTTAGTGTAAATAATTGCTCATGCTGCTACATGGTGAAGAAGCTTCATCTTAAATTACGTGAAATAGAAAATATTTAAAAAAAAAATTTCATGGTGCTCATGGCGACATCTACTGGTTAAACTATGAAGTTTGAAAAAATGAAGAGATTTTTGAAAAATAAATTATACATAAAGATGTACGAGACAAGCCTCGAACCAGACAACCTCATCACTTCGACTTAAAATGTCTCAATGGCATAGTGCAGTGATTCTCAACCACTGTGCCGCGGCACTTTTGTGTGCCGCCAAATTCTTAAAATGTGCCGCCAAATATTAGAAATGATACAATAAAAATTATAATGCTTTTTTTTATTATGAGTAAAGTTTAAAATAAAGAAAAGTGTATATGTATATACTTTTCATAATTTCCCCACGCTTTAACAGCGTGATAGCATCTTCGTCGGCGATTTTATTGTCTCTGACAATCTTAAAATAAGATGGAAGTGTTTAGCACACAATTTTAAAAAATGTTGTAAGAGCTGATCATTAAAGTAAGCTATGCAATTAGTAAGCAAACTAACAAAGAATAACTAAAAAAACAAATATATAAAAAACAAATTAACAAAGGATAATTAACAAAAATTAAGCTAACAATTAATAATTAGCAAAAAAACTGGTCAACAGGAAATAAAAAAAAACAGTTAATAATTATAGAAAACAAGCTAACAATGTATAACTAGCAAAAAAATAAATAACTGTTACTAACTAATAAAAAATTGGTCGAAAGAAATAATTAATCACTTAATAAATGTGATTTTGTAGTGCATATTATTTTATTCCACATTCAAAATTATTATCACAAACTATTTAACACAGTGTAAAATAGGTAATTAAACAACTTTTAATCTAATTTTTTCATTGTGTGCCGTCAAATTTCGAAATCGTTAAAAGTGTGCCGCAACGAAAAAAAGGTTGAGAATCACTGGCATAGTGGTTTAACGCTCGTCCTAACCACTATGCTATTGAGACATGCAAATGGATAATCAATACATGTTGTCTTTCAGTTGCTTTTTATAAAAATGAAACCCTTGCATGGAGTAGATTATATTTTTACTCGTTGTTTATCATTGTTATTCAGTATAAATATTTCTTAAACTAATTTAATAAATATGATATTTTAATTTTGTTTTACATAATTTAATTTGTGATTTTAAAAAAATTATGTAGATAGATGTATATGTTATCTTAGGATGAATGACGAGTAACAATTTGAAATAATGCAAGGAAAATAAAATTAACTCTATGCCTATTACTCTATGCAATTATCCTATAAAATGAATAATGAATGTTTTTTTTTAAAACGTATTAAATCACTTAACTGTGTCATTAAAAAGAAATGCAAAAATTATAAAGTAAATACGAACAAAAATACAAAATAAATAAACACCTTTATTTACATGATTTATTAAGAATACAAACGAACAGTTTTTACAAAAGCCCTCATTCACAGAAACAATTTTGAGGGAACAGAAAAGTGGAGTGTTTAATACATAAACAGGTGGAGTAGCATTTCTGCTGTAGACAACAATTATAAACTTTACACATTATTTCAGAAAAAAAAATATGTAAGGCATAAATAAAAAAATAAAATGAAATAGATAGTTGTATATTGATGACTTACATTCAATAGCATATATTTAACTGTGCCTCTGCTCTTATTACTTCAATTCACAAGAAATAGTAATAAATAAATGAATAAAATAATTAAAATGTAATTGATGAAATTACTAAATGAAATAAAGAGACGCAGTTAATGAATTAACTGAATGAACACTTAAATTACATAGTGTTAATTTTGAAATGACCATGAGCCATTGTGTCACATTCATTTTCCAAAATGTACCTTTTGTCGTCAAAAGAACAAAGCGCTATTTTATTTGTAGTTACAGAATAAAGCTGATGATTTTTCGAGACGATGGATTTCATGTTTTCTCTTACTCGAGAATTCTCGAAAAGACATTTCTTATAATTACTATGTTTTAATTTTTTTTCTCTAACATTTTTTACTACACCTTTAGCTGTTTTTTTCTCGCCCTCCTCGCTTGACAAAGAGTACATTTTGGAACGGAGTCCAACAAACTCTCGCACTACAACGCCGTGTAATTCGTCTTTCATTTTGCCGAAGACTTTCTTGTTTTTATCGCTGTACAAAAAATGGTTTTGGGGATAGTCTGACGTATCATATAAATCTATATTTTCGATCATGTCGTGGTAAATATCTTCAGTTCGAATTTCGTAGCAGAGAGAATCTGTATCCGTAAATAGCAATTTTGCATTAGAACCATATTTATTTTTTATGTGTAGGTAGTGGAATTCATAGATAAATATCTTACTGATATCTAAGACGGAAAAGCCCGTGTATAATGGTCGATTCAGAGTAAGAGATGTGACATGTCGCGAAATAATAACCAAATTATCATCTATGATGTTGAAACAACGAAAGGAGGGGGAGGCCATCATTTTTAGTGCTTTTTTCTTATCAATTATAATGTCTATATTTTCGCGATTTCGAAGATTCTCCATAGTTTTGCCAAAAACACTGTTGTTCATTAGTTTATAAAAATCTTTGTCGAAAGAGTATACTTGTTGTCTACCACTCATATACTTGTTGTTAGCCTGCGCATAGCGATTGGAGATCATTGAAACCCCACCTCGTATCCCTTTTTCGACAAAGAGATGCATAGTTGGATCCGTTAGTAGGTGCAATTCTACTTTGGTCATCTTCAAACAGCTGGCCCAACTGACCCCTGGAGCGGTATAACAATGAGTTGGGTCAATCTCGTACTGCGCTAAGCACAAAGCTCTGAATTTCTCGAATACGTCGGCGAAAAGGAGTGTATCTGTTTTTACGTATAGATTATGGTAGTCTTTTAATGTTTGCATGTTGAAAGTTTGGAATACAGCGCGTGCATGATTGTACTCTGATTCGCTAATCTGCTCATCATTTAAACTATTGAAGAAACTCCCCGTGGAGGTAATTGAGTTTCATCAAATTTACTCATGCAATCGAAATATTCATAGCGGTAAACACCCTTGCGCTTTAAAAGGGGGAGTTGATTGCTGGGAAATTGGGAAGACAACACGGGAAATTCGTCATCATCTAAATTGGAGACTAATTTATTGAGGGAGGGGGGTAAAAATTGGAATGAATCTAAAAATTGAAGATGACCGACGGAGAATGTGATAAACTTTTGCGCGTTAGTTGCAATACATGATATTTTTTTTCTTCCAATTTTGCTTTAAGTTTTAGTAATATGATGACTGTCATACCCTTTTAAGTTGTGAAAGATAACGGGAATTTTTTTTTATCAACTTATAATTTAAATTGCAACTTGGATGTAATGCACCGCGATATTTAAATGTAATATGACAGTGGTTCCTAACTCGTTCACTACCTAATGGTTCTTTACAGACAAAACAGTGTGTTTCGTTTAAAAATGCCTGTTGTTCCTCTGCTGACAACCGCATTTGCTTATTGATGGAAAGCAAATCTGGAATCATTTTCTCTTCACCTAGTAAACAATGCATAAAATGTTCTGCGGCGTTTTCCCCGTGATAGACGACTGGTGGCTTAACGCATTTCCCTTCAATGTCTATAATGACATAAGAATATCCGCAAGGCACATGCCGAGAATTAATTTCTGTGTGCGATCCTAAATTAGAGGTATTTTGCTCTAGAATGCACTCGAAGTCAGCGTAGATGACACTGCTCTTTACAATAGGATATGGATTTATGCTCTTTACAATAGGTAATATGATCATCGAGTGCACTTCTAGAGTAAAAGCGATGGAGACAAAAGTCACAATAAAAAGTTGCCGACTTATGCGTAGTTAAGTAAAATAGCAATCTACTCATGCTTTTAATTAAACAAAAATGTTGCGTTTCCTCCTTCGATATCAGTAAGAGATTAATATGATGTACACCGGATCGATTTATAGATAAGTGAAGGGGAACTATGTTACTTTCCTCACGACCGAATACATTTATTGACAAGTTATTTAACTTTTCAAATTTAGATACTTTGCTTAATTTCATGGGGAACGTTATGCCTGTTAAATTTAGCTCATGCTCGAACTCTCTATATTTGCTAACGCGATTCGCATTCTTGGTATCATTACACGGGTGAAGGCTTGCTAAAATTGCCCAGAGGAAACATTTAGAGTCAGAATTTTTTATGTTTAAAACCGCTTTCTTCTTCGCTATTTCAGGGGGAAGAGGAATATAAGATGAACCGCTTAACGGTACATATTTTAAAGTATTTAATTCTAAATGGTTCACCTCCTCCAAAACCCATCCACTCCCTCTATCGATGAATTCATCGAATGATGAAATAATTTTCGCGAAGGCACAATTAATTTGCTCTCCCAAACTATTACAATTTAGAGATATAACATTGCAACTGCGGAAAAAGGAGGTAGCTAATTCACGCTCCTCATTATGTCCTTTCCTTGAAAACAGCGCCTTAAGGCATAAGTACCATTTAATGGATGACGAGAGAATATCTAATTGAAGAGTTTCTTCTAGCTTTAATTCTACGTCTTTTAAGAAAAGAAGTAAATCATGGTTCTTACTGCTATGGAATAGACGGCTTCGAACAATTCCTTCAAAGGCCGATCTGTCGCACTGCTCTCCCACAGGGTCGATCCGAGCTGCCTCACTCCTGTTCGGGGGGTCCCCTGCTGGGTCACTCCAAATTCTCTTAGAAGTATGTAAAAGGAAAGGAAAAAAAATGTTAAATAAGTTAAACTATTCATGAAACAATTATTATGTCAACACAATAGAAGGAGTTACAATAAGTTTTTTTCTTTTCATTCCTTAAATTTATTTTTTGAATTTATTTCATGCATTATAAACGCATTATCGTGTTTACATTTACTCATTTATTTAACTTAATTTAGTTTTATTTCCCTAATATATTCTGAATGGATTCCTTTATAGTTTTTCATTCAATAGGTAGATGGATTACATACTTTAATAATGTATAATTTATTTTATAAGGGGAGAAAAAAAATCTAAAGAATAAACTTACGTACGCTTGGAGTGTGGTCCACTATATCTGCATCAGAGTATCTTTGTTCTGTTCGTCTTTGAAAATGCGAAAATTTCCCCTTTTATTTTCTAAGACAATATTTTTTTTTACTTTTATATCTATAATAGCAAAATGTATTTACAAATTAAATGGTAATTCATAATAAAATGGTAAATAACAAATTTTAGGGTGAATGAAAACTTAGTAAGCATACTTTTCTTTTCTGTTTTAAGATTATCTATTAAATATTAGCTAAGTTATTCTAAAGATATTCACTTATATTAATTTGTTATTATTAAACTAGCATTATTTGCTTTTATTCAAATATTACTTTAAATTATCTTAATGTATGCAATTAATTCTACTTCAAACAGTTTTTAACGAATTTATGCAACGTGTTAAAAAAAAAAAAAAAAAAAGAGAATTTCTTTTGAATTACTTTTGCATAATTCATTTGCATACAGAATGGTAAATCATAAGAAAAAAAATATCCTGTGTCAGCAAACAATTGAGAGAATTTTGTTATTAAAAATGTGTTCAATGAAACCCAATTAATAATATTTGTATTAAAATAAAATCACGAATAATCCCTATGGCTAGACTGACAGCAACGAAATTGTATAACTAAAAGTTCTAACAAAGCTCTTACGACTTGGCACCCTTGTCTTCTGAGTTGGGTTCAATATAAGAGCGTAATAAAAAGACCGGAATAAAAAGACCGGAATATAAAGAAAGGAAACTTTTTCAATAAAATTGTTTTTGAATTATTATAAAGTTGCTAATAAATTTAGATACATAATTAACAAACTTTTCTTATTATTTATTTTCTTAATTTTTCTATCCTCTTAATTTTTCTGTTTTAAATATTCCTAGAAAGAAAGATATTTTTAGTCTTATAACTATAATATCGAAATATACTCGAAAATTTGTTTAATTTAACATTAAACAGAGTTCCCACGGTCCTTAAAAGTCCTTAAAAACTGCTTAGTTTTTATTTAAAAATTAAGGGCCTTTAAAAGTACTTAATTTTGATTCAAGGTTCTTAAAAGTCCTTAATTTCTAGTATCACTAGTTGGTTGGAACAATTTTTTTATCTTAGGAAAATATCCACAGTTAAAAAGTACGTCTTTCGCCAAGAATGAGACCCTGCCTGCATCGAGGGTAGAACATTTTGAATGCGTGTGAGGGTAGGGGTTACAAGCAAGTGAAAGAAAACACGCCCTTATTGTTTATTTTATTATTTTTTTTTAATTAAATATTCTTTCTTTCTGGATCGTTCCGAAAGAAAAAAATTTAGTGTGGGGAGAAGGGAACGTGATACTGCAGGTGGGTAGAGGTCTTGACTTACTTTTAGACAGTACTTAGGTACTTAATCATCAGCTGAAGACCTGCATTGACCTTCTACATCAGTGTTTCCCAAACTTATTACTACCCTTTCTAAATTTTTCGTAACGCTGTGTTCCATTAATAAAAAAAAGCTTTTTTCTGTAAAAAAATGGCACAAAAGTTAAAAATCACAACTAGCTGTTGACACTACTAATTATTAACAGTTAACTCTGCATAATAGGAAAATTCGTAATAGTAAATTTTTATGGCTTGCTTTGTAACTAAAATTTTATGAAATTTCTGTTTGTTGTAAGATATTTCGTATAAGAACGCGTACCCCCGCTAAACTGTTCCTGTAACCCTTCAAGTACGCGTACTACACTTTCGGATATACTGTTCTACATCCATAGGATTCGAGAAATTCAATTCTTCTTATAGCACACATGGTAGCTTTGATGCTTCATTCAAATGTGAAATTGTTAAAAATGCCAGGAAAGTGTGTTTTTAATATTTTATGGACACTTGATGAAAAATATAAGGAATGGCTAACAGCATCTAGTGATGTCACAAATCAAAGTAGATTTTTTCATTGTATCATATTTTCTTCTGAAATTGAATTTTATAAATGACTCAATTTTTTAATATTAGGGACATTACGTTAACAGCGTTTCTGATATATTTTATCTCCACTTTTTCTTTTCAAGTTATACAGATAATTAGATTACCGGTGATATAGAAAATTGATTTTCTACGTTGCAAGTTTTGTTTTAAGAATTTAGAAAAATTTTCTGTTTCTCTTTTGCTTTTTTGATTAATTGTGATTTTTTTTTTATTTATTTTGATAGTATGTTTTAAAGAGCCTTCTTTTTCGTCATTTTTTCTAAAAATCCGGCGATGGGAAACGCTTAAAGTGTAATTTTCAACGTTAAATTTTTCTTATAAAAATTGAGAGTGATTTTTTATTTCTATTTCTGTTTGACTTTCCTATTTAAAAAAAAAAAACTCTTGTTTTTGTTATGATGCGGCAATTTTAACGAGCACTACTCTTAGACATTTTGAAATCGATGTATCGCGAATTATCGACTTAACGCACATATCGGCAGTCCGATATAATTACTTTCATTTTAGGCGATGCATCAGGAATCTGATTTAAGACGACGCTCGTGGTTTAACGTGGTTAACCTATGCTAACGCTATCACAGCGCTGACGAAGACTATTTTGATTTCGTCTAGCTGCAAAGATGTTTATTACATTTTTAGCTACGAAAATGATGTTCGTTTCGTTATATATATTGTATAACGACGAGAGAGGATCAGCATATGCGATGCATAGTTTCTTTATGCGCTATTTTTGACCACGGGATTTTACGTTTCTTGAAGATTATTTTCAGCGGGACTTATTTTGCGATCGCTGTGCGTTTTATTTCGACGGGATATAACGTTTCATGTAAATTATTTTCAGTGAGACTTTTGCTACTTAGCGATCGTTGTGCATTATTTCATCAAATTTTTTTTTTTCTGTCTGGATTTAACATTGTCAATTATTTTCAGCAGACCTACTGTTACTTGGTGATCGTTGCGCAATCGCTGTTATCTTAAATTTTCGTTCTGAACTTAATATATTAATGAAAAGTAATCATGAATTAAAAAAAAAGATTCGTTATTGATTTTTTGGAAAGTTATACAATTTAATATTTTATATATTTTGTATTTAAGTAATTTATACTTTGCCATAAAAAGTTAGTTTTTTTTTTATTAGTTTTTAAACCAATAAATCTTCAGTCGCTTTTAGTTTAAAAAAAATTAAAGCAAAGCCTACATTTAATTAATTTGCTTTTATTTTTGAGGAAATTGAAACAGAGTTTGTGTTATTTCTTTCTGTCTTTTTTTTTATTTTTAATTTGGCTGTTAGTTAAAATGACTGAATTTTTTAAAACTAAATGGAAAGTTAGGCAATGTCTAACGCTTTTCAATAATTTAACAATAGTGCTCTTAAATATAGATATTTCATTTTCAAAAAGGAAAATAATAATAAATAAATAAATAAAAACTTGCATTTATTTTTTCATTAAAACCATTTCACCATTAGTCAATACAACTTTATTATTTTAAATAAGTAGCAAAAGCCTAATGATGTTTCAAAAGCACATTTTTTTTCAAAAAATAATTTAAAAAATGTTTTATTTAAGTGGGCATTTTTTTTTATTATTATCTTGTAATGTATGTAAAATATTTTGTAACAGTTTTATTATTATTTTTAAAAAATCTGAGTCATTTTTAATTTAAGAAAAATTAAAATAAAGCTTGTGTTTGTTTTTACTTTAAGACAGTCTTAAGTGAATCCATCATTATTTTAATTGAGAAATTTAAGCAATACTATTGATGTTATAGAAGCAATTTTTTTTTTAGAATTAACATTTTCTTTTGTTATAGATTTATTTTTGATTGATTTAAAGATTTCTGATTGATAAATTTAAAACATGTTAAATCGCGATACATTGCGATGTCTGACTGACGATCTATCACGATGTAAAATTTCTTACAACGCCCAGGCCTATTTTTACATAAAGAATAATAATTCTTGAGGATTTTTTTAAAAATGTTGTTTGATCATTGGTAGGCGGCCGATTTATTTGGCCGGATATTTGACTATTCTACCAAATCACTATTCATTATTCCCTATTTTATAATAGTGGGTGATCGGTTAACGAACAAATCGGTTAACGAACACTTTCACGAAAGATTATTGTGTTCGGATAACGAACACTTTCAGGAAAGATTTTTTGTGTTCGGACAACGAACACATATTCGAATAATGAACAAAACAAATTCTAACGAACACTTCTCGGGAAAAAATTAATATTAAACGTTTGTTATCATTTTGCATACAAAATAAGATCACTGAAAGGAGAAATGTTTAAAGCATGCTTAGTATTGATTGATAATTACTAAATGAAACTTGAATTAACAATGAATTTAAATTTAAAGGTCATTCAATAATTATTATTATAAAGCTTAAAGCACTTCTCGTTTACCACTCTGAGAATCCCAGAGCATTCAAAAAAAAATCCATAATTAAGAACAAACTGCCAGTAATGTGGAGATCGAATCAGAGGGTATGGGTCACGCAGTATCCTTTCTAAGAATGGCTGTTTGAAGTTTGTGCCCCGAGCATCAGGGACTACCTTGATACCAATGACTTGCCGTTGAAAGCACTGCTGCTATTGGACAATGCACCAGGACATCCAAAGGATCTTGAAGATAATTTGTTGACAGACATTCCCTGGCTGACAGTTCAGTTTTTACCTCCGAATACGACTTCGCTGATTCAGCCGATGGATCAGGAAGTTATTGCTGCTTTCAAGAAATTGTACACTCGCGCGCTGCTTCGTCGGTGTTTTGAAGCAAGACAATTCTCCTCAACAATGACTTCAAAAAAGTTTTGGAAAGAAAAATTTGACATTCTTGAAACTATTCGTATCATTCAAAAGGCGTGGTCAGAAGTCACACAGCGACAGTTGATTTCTGCTTGGCTGAAGCTGTGCCCATCCTTCGATCAAGGTGACGGAGGTGATCAGGGAGACACCCCTGAAATTATGGATGAAATTTTGACAACTGCTAGAGATCTGGAATTGGAGGTGAACGAGGATGACATAGAGGAGCTCATAATGGGACATGAAGATTAACTGACGACAGAAGAACTCCAAGAAATTTTGAAGGAAGAAACACAGCGAAATGTGTCTCCTTCTGAACAAAAGGAAGACGAAAGAGGATACCAATGCCGACATCTGCCGTTAAAGATCTTTTGAAAAAGTGGGAGGATGTCAGAGCAATGGTCTTAGAATGTCACCCAAACTAAGCTGATGCCAGTAGAGTTGGGGAGAGAAAAGCAATCGACATTGGACATGTTCTTCAACGCCCCATAAGCAAAAAATGAAAAGGACTGATTAATATGCAAAACTATATGTATGTATTATTTTTTAAGAAACTTAATAAGAAATTATACATTTTTTAAAATTTAATTTTTAGGGTCTTCAGAACGAATTAATCGATTTCACATAGAAGTCTAAGGTGAATCGATGATCGGTTAACGAACAATTCGGATAGCGAACATAGTCTTGGAACGGATTATGTTCATTAACCGATCACCCACTGTAATAGTAATATATATAATCCATATTTGCATCCAATTTTCATTACCTTTGATTTATTTGACAAATTATTTTTTTATAATTTCAGACAATACTTTTACAAACAAAATTTTTGTATCGTCGATTATTTTAGTTTCTTTAATATCTATACAAGACACAATAATTTTTAATTGAATAAATTCTAATTCCTTATTGGTGCAGTATTGCTTATCAGTGCAAGCATAAATTTTTTTATATCTAAAAGCAGACTATTTCATCAAGATTTTTATCTCCTTTTATAAATGATGTTTCTGATTCCACTACATTTTGTTGTTTTTTTCCCTTCATTCACAGTAAATATTGTACTTAATGAATTATTCATTTCATTTTCAGTTGTTAGATATGGAATTTTTTCATTTTTATTTCAATTGATCATTACATCCTGCCTTGTCCTGTGTTTCAATATCTATGTTAACACTTATGTTAACTATCATTTCTGTTTCTCAGTTCTTAATTTTAATTAATGAGTTTTCCTTGTAGTTTATTTCTTTCTTATTTCCTGATTGTTAGGTACTAAATATACATTCTGATTTTAATCATTAAATTTTTTATATTTTGTGATTTTAATGAATCTTTAGCGTATTATAATTAGGTTTTACTTAGTTTCAAATAATTGTCATAACCTCAATAAAGTTGTATTTGTTAGTCGGGATGTAACGAATATTCGGCCACTATTCGGTATTCGGCCCTTTTGCCGAATATTCGGCCTAGCCGAATACTGAAGTTATTCGGCCGAATAATGAAGTATATGCTATTATTAATTATGCTGCTATTATTAATTATTTAGATTTGTGAAAGCCCTATTGTTGGCATCAAAATATTTAAAATATTACAAAAAATACATCAAGCTTTTAAATTTTTTTCAAAATATAGAAAGTTTAAAAAAGAAAATTTTTTAATATTTATTTCATTTTTAGTTTAAAATTTGAAAATTATTTAATTACAAAATTAAAATTTCAAAAGTGAAACTTTTTAAAAAGTTCTTAATTTTCTGAGTTTTAATAATTTTTCTGACAAAAAAGAAAGTTAAGAATACATTTAACAGTAGTAAGTAATGAGTTCTTATTTTAAATAAAATAGCTAAAATATGCTATTATTAATTATTTAGATTTATAAAAGCCATATTGCCTTGTTATTGGAATCAAGATATTTAAATTATTACAAAAAATAAATCAAGTTGTTAAAATTTTTTTAAATATACAAAGATTAAAAAAGCAATTTTGTTAATATTTATTTCATTTTTAATTTAAAATTTGAAAATTACTTTAATTACAATCAAAAAAGAAATTTTTAAAAAGTAAGTATTCGGCCACCGAATATTCGGTATTCGACCTAAAATGTAGCCGAATATTCGGTACTCGGCTATTCGGCCCCATCACTATTCGTTACATCACTATTTGTTAGTTTCTTTTTGTCTTGGTTTAGTATTAGTCACTCAAAATAATATTTTTATTAATTTAATGAATTTACCATCTTAATTTATATATTTCTATCTGTTTACCCAGTTTTTTTCTATTTTTAAAATAGAAAATCTGTTTAATCTGCATTCTTGGAGTTTTTCTTTATATTCTTAAAAGCTTACGAGAGGTGATTAAATGCAATTTAATTTTAATTAAATACAGATTATTTGTATTAAAAATTTCTTTATTTAGTTTTTTTTAAAAAATTTTTTAAAGGATTACTGAGTTGAAGAAAAGCTATTCCATTTTTTAAATCTATTATTATTTATCTATGATGTTTTATTTGATGATAAATAATCATTATGCCATTTTTAAGGTCCTTGATTTCTAGAAAAAAAAGTCCTTAATTTTTTTGATAAAAGTCCTTAAAAGTGCTTAATTTTTGCTTTGATAAAAGAGCTAAATTAACGTTGTTTTAAAAATATGTTAGAAAATTTATTAAAAAAATACTTGACTGAAGAAAACTTTTTAGTTATTTCTTAAACTGTTGTTTGACAATTGAACTTTTGAAAATACTTATTGTTAGTATTATAAATTTTAGGGTGAAAAAAAAATCAAGCATAATTTTTTCTCTGTTTTGAGATATTTTTAAAAATATTAGCTAAGTATTGTTAATTTTAAAGTATTAACTAATATATTCTGTTTTATTCATTGGTTAATATTTTACTAGTGTTTTTTTTTCTGATTTTATTCAAATAATATTTTAGGCTATCCTAATTGGTGCAATTAATTCTAATTCAAAAAGTCTTTTACAAATTTATGTGGTATTAAAAAAATATTTTTCCGAACGACTTTTTCATAATTTATTTACATGCACAATGGTAAATGATAAGGTAAAAAATGAAATCCAGCATCAAATATAAAAACAATTGAGGATATTTTGAAATTGAAAATTTGTTTAATTGAAAGTATTAAAAATATTTGTATCTAGTTAAACTTCAGAAGGAGATAAATCCTGAAGCTTCAAAAGTGTTAAAAAAGTTCATAAGAAAGTGCATCAAAAAAATGTTCCACAGTACCACCATGTATTATTTTCAACTGAAGATTGTAGCTTTTACTATTGCAGTGGGCTTATGTTGCAAAAAGATTTAATTTGTTTCTAGGCAAATTTTGCAGAACCATTACTTAAATGTTTAATGAAAAGAATCATTAAATAAAAAAATATCAAATACATTGAAATCAAAAATCAAGCATAGTACTGCAATAATTAATACTTTCATACTTCAAACTCATTATCTTCATTAAATAGCAAATATAAATAACCAATAGTTTGTCATATATTGACTCAAAACAACCAATTGATTAAAAAAATGAATTTATAAACATTTTGACCCTTTTTTTTCTGTTAAAATGAAGTTTGTAAACACAACAAATTTTTATGAGCCCTCATTAGAGTGATTTGCTAATACAAAAAAATTATAAGTTTATTCATTTATCAAATGTTAATATTTCTTTGTATTGATGTCATATTTCAAACAATAAATGTTGCTGTTATCCAAATGATAAGATATTTGTAAATAGTAAACAATATAATTCGTAAACAGGCAATTTGTTTTTCAATCAGAAAGTAAACAAATCAAAAATATACATGTATTTTTTTTAAAGGCAATGCAATTTATTAAAAACAGAATACCTTTTTTTTGCTAGAAAACGAACTAGATGGCACCACGAGATCTAGAACTCTTACTTATTAACAATTTTGTCAGACGAGTATGTTTATGTTACTGGCGATCGAGAGATCATGTTGTATTCGTAGTGTTGTTTCTGTAGTGCTGTTAATATACTCAAGTTAACTAATTCGAAGGAGTATCTTTTCTTGAGTTTATGTTCATTATTTTGATTTATTTAGATACGAACCGCCCGGGTTGAAGAAAAGGTAAGAAACCTTTCATTGATACCTGTTTCAGTTGAAGATATAAAAGAAATAAGTTATCATTTTTAACAAGGCATCTCTGCTAGGACTATCGGTTCGTATTTTAATAAAATAAGAATTATTGTTATAAATATTTGATTGATAGTGTTATAAAAATAGACACTGGAACTGAAAATACTGTGAATAATAATAACTCTAAAATGGCCACAGAAATTGAGCTCCTTAAAAAGAAATGCACTACGTTAAGAACATCAGTTACTAAGCTAATTTCAAAGATTGAATCAGAAAGTAAAAAAAACGAAATAACTGATGAAGAAACCGAAATTGATCGAATTATTGAACAATTAAATGATAAATTCGAGTCTCTCAAAACAGTTGATTCTGAGTTAGAGAATCTGTTTAAACCGAAGGATTTAGATAAAGAATTAGAAACCGCCGAAGAATACCGTGAAAAGATAGTAACTTGGAGATTTAAAGCAAATATTTGCGTAATTTGAATCAAAAGAAAAATATTCGGGAACCTCTCAATTTCCCCCATCATATAGCTCCTACTACTAATCGCGAAGTGGAAGTAGAAACGAAACCAGAAATGCTGAATATTAAATTACCGAAGATAGTAATCCCAAAATTTTTGGGAAATATAAGTGATTAGCTCAATTTCTGGAACTATTTTGAAACATCGATACATAAGAACAGATCGTTTGATGATGTCAGTAAATTTAACTATTTAAAAGCTCGTCTATGTGGAACAGCTTTAGAAACGATAGGAGGTTTTGCTATTTCCTCAGAAAATTATGTTAAAGCTATTGATTTGCTAGAACAGCACTTCGGAAGAAAAGAAACATTGATAAACAACCACATGAGTCAATTATTAGAAATTACCCCTTTAAAGTGTTCTGGTGATGTAAAAAATTTTCGGCAATTATTTGATAAAATACAAATCCATATAAGAAGTTTAGAATCGTTAGGTATTTCACCAGATACTTTTAGTACTTTATTATCTCCCGTAAAACTTAAGTCAATCCCAAACGATTTAATATTTGAATTTAATAAGGAATTCGGAAAAAAATATTCTTTAACTGATTTGATTAATTTTTTTTAAAATAAGCAATTGATAGCTGAAGAAAAGACTGATTTAATGAGAGCAAAGGAAAAAGAAAATTCGCCGCCGTATCCGAATATTAATGAAGGTAGTTGGAGTCACCATAAAAGGGGGGAGTGGGAAGTGAAATGTGATCGCAAAAGAAATCCTACTGCCAATGAATTATTTGTTTATGATTCTGCTTCTAAAGCAAGGTCGTGTCCGTTTTGCGGTGAGTTAAATTGTGAATATGGAAAAAGTTTATCTTTAGATAAAAGAAAATCAATTTTATTAAAAAAGGGCATTTGTTTTAGATGTCTTGGGAAAAATCACATGAGCTCAATGTGCAGGGCAAAGGTTAAATGCTCTCATTGCAATAAAAGACTCGTTGAAATTATGTGTTTTCAGGATAATAAATATTCAAAAAATGAAAAACCAGAAATAATCGAAAATACTACACTTTCGAATTATAACTGTTCGCAGGAAGTTTATCTTCAAACTTTAATAGTATACATTAAAGAAAATAATTTGAAACAGTTAATAAGGGTAATAATCGATCAAGGTAGTCAGAGATCGTATGTCACAAAACTTGTTGCTGGAGAAATAGGTTTAAAAGGGTTCGGGAAAGAATCTGTGAATCATGGATTATTCGGTGGAATTGAACATACTGAAATGCATCAAAAATATTGTCTAAATTTATCAAATGTTGATGGAAGCTATAATTGTGAGTTAGAGGTTTTAGATGAGAAAAAGATTTGTGCTTCCTTACCCAAAATGAATGATGCATATTGCTTAAACGAATTAAAAGATCTGGGTATTTATATTAGTGATACGATGATTAATGATAGGTCCTGTTTATATGAAAGAGATTCTGGCGAGATTCATTTGCTCATTGGAGCTGACTACGCTGGAAAGATATTGATAGGAAAAGTAAAACACCTTAAGGGAGGTTTGGTTGCTGTACATACTTTGTTAGGGTGGGCAGTAATGGGTAAATCTGAGGTAGAGGGAACATCTACAACTAGCTCAATGTTAGCATTGTCATTACATGTAAATAATGCAAAAATTGAAGATCTCTGGAATTTAGTTACCTTGGGTATTAAAGATAGTAGTGAAAAATGCTCTAAAACACAGACCCAAGAACTTGCTTTGAAACATTTCAGAGAAACGGTTAGTAGAGACAGTGAGTTGGTTAAAGAAGAATATAATAGTGAACCAGTTACCAAGAGAAAAATCCTATCTATGGCACACCAGCTGTTCGATCCTATAGGGTTCACTTCTCCTATGACGTTGATCCCGAAACTTCTTCTACAAGAATGCTGGAAGATTGGAATTTCTTGGGATTCAAAATTGCCCCTACGAAATAATTAAGAGATTCGAGAAATGGAAAGAAGAATTAAAAGAATTGAGCAACTTCAAAATTCCTCGTAGACTTTGAAACTTAAATCTTTCTATATCAAGCTTAACACTTCATACCTTTTGTGGCACTACCATGGTGGCATATGCGACTTGCATCTTTTTGAGGGCGGAAAGGGATGGAGAAGTTACTTGCCAACTTATTCAAGCAAGATCTAGAGTTGTCCCATTGAAAAAAGTGTCGATACCAAGATTAGAATTACTTGCATGTAACATTGGAGCTAGATTGGCTGATACAGTAAAAAAGGATTTAAGATTGGAAGATATTGAAACATTTTTTTGGAGCGACTCCTTGGACGATCTTTATTGGATAAGGAAAGAAGGCCCTTGGACGATTTTCGTATCCAATCGAGTTGGCGAAATTCGACGACTTTCGGAAGCTAGTCATTGGAAGTTTGTTCCGGGAACCCAAAATCCAGCGGATTTGCCGTCAAGAGGTTGCACAGTTAAAATCCTATTAAAGAGACAATGGCACGAAGGACCATCTTAGCTTAAAGAATCAAGAGAAAACTGGCCTAATTTTGATCTAGTTCCTGATGAAAAAATAGTGTCTGCCTAGAAGAAGAAAATCATTGTATCATCTTTAAATATGACAAATGACGAATTTTGCAACAGCATATCTTCCTACAAGAAAATAATCAGAATTACAGGCTGGATATATAGATTTTTTGAAAATTCCAGAGCAAGCAGTAAGAAAACAGGAAAATTATCTGTAGAAGTGCTTATTAAAGCTGAACTCAAAATCTTGAAAAGGGTTCAAGAAGACTTATTCCAAGGCGAAAAATTGAAGAATCTGAAATTCCTGTCGATATTTACAGACGCTAATGGACTTGTGAGAATTAAAACAAAAATCATTATGCGAGAAGACAATGAAAACTTTAAAGTTCCAATTATTTTACCATCTGATCATCATGTTGTTAAGAGCCTTATTTTACACAAACACCAAGAACTTGGACATCCTGGAGTACAATCTTTAATGGTAGCTCTCAGAGAAGATTATTGGATATTAAAAGCTAGAAAAACTGTAAAAAAGATACTGAAAACCTGCATAACTTGTCAACGATTTAATGTGAAAAGACCTGAAATACCAGAAGGAATGCTCCCGGAGGACAGAGTAAAAACGCCTCAATTTTTGAAGTTATAAGAGTGGATGTTGCTGGGCCGTTGCTTACGAAGGACAACAGGAAAGTGTGAATCGCAATTTTCACCTGTGCGATTTATAGGGCAGTACACTTAGAACTATTGACATCACTTTCAACAGATAATTTCATACTTGCCCTAAGAAGATTTATCGCATGCAGAGGACGTCCTTCAATTATCTACTCCGACAATGGGACTAATTTTATTGGAACTAACAACTCTCTGAAGAATATCAACCTAGAAAGACTAAAGACAACCTTTTCTCCAATTTTATGGAGATTCCTACCTCCGACTGCTCCATGGTGGGGAGGATTTTTTGAGAGGTTAATAGGACTTTTGAAAAGAATTTTGAAGAAGGTCCTAGGTCATACATCCTTGAATTACCAGGAAATTGAAACTGTTTTGTGTGATTGTGAAAGCCAACTCAATTCAAGACCTTTAACATATGTTAGCAGTGATTCCAATGATTTATGTCCTTTCACACCTGATTTATTCCTGAAAGACACTCCTACTAGTAGTACTACGGACTTGGATAGATTAAAGCTAACTGACAAGACAGAATTAAACAAGAGATTTGCATATAGATGATGACTGATGACAGATTTACAAGCAAGATTCCGTAGTGAATATCTGAGTCAGCTGCATCATAGACTGACAGTTCGAAAACCAACATACCATCCTTAAGTTGGAGATATCATCTTGATTTGGAATGATAATCTCAAAAGAATACATTGGCCCTTGGGAAGAATACTCTCAGTTTACACAAGTAAAGGTGGACTGATCAGAAGAGCTAAAGTTAAGACCAAATCCGGAATTCTGATCAGACCAATTCAAAATCTCTGCCCATTAGAACTGGACGAGCAGAATCTCAACAGCGAAGACCACCTGCCAGAAACTTCCAAAGATGAGCCAGAAAGACCATCATCGGACATTCCTGATTCAACTCCTGCTATTACCAGAGTTGGAAGTGTTGTTCGCCCACCCTCCAGATGCCCCGAAACTCAAAAAAGGGAGTGTTAAAAACAGAATACCATTTTTTTGCTAGAAAACGAACTAGATGGTGCCACGAAATCTAGAACTCTTACTAATTAACAATTTAGGCAGACGAGTATGTTTATGTTACTGGCGATCGAGAGATCATGTTGTATTCGTAGTGTTGTTTCTGTAGTGCTGTTAATATACACATGTTAACTAATTCGAAGGAGTATCTTTTCTTGAATTTATGGTCATTATTTTGATTTATTTAGATATGAACCGCCCGGGTTGAAGAACAGGTAAGAAACCTTTCATTGATACCTGTTTCAGTTGAAGATATAAAAGAAATAAGTTATCCTTTTTAACACAATTTGTTCACTTATAAAAATGAGTATAAAACATTACACATAATTTGTTTGTAACATAACAAGGTGGGCCCACACAATAAAACCCGGGCGGATTTTTTTCAAAGTGGGCCCACTTTGCGAACCCTGCATAATTGTCAAAATGAAAGAATTCATCCCCTTTCAGAAACAATGCTGTGAAAGAGGTCACGACCCTCTGGCGAAGGGAGAACCATTAAAGGATAAACAAAAGCCATTGGTCACTTTCTTATAACTATCGATATACACCGTCAATTCCTAGGGGGAGGGTCCAAAACTTTGCTCGAGGGCTGGGATTCCCTGCACCGCTCTTTTCGGGGGTTGCAAGTTCAGGATTATGTTTTGCTATTGCACAGTGGTATAGAATAGACTCCTTTGAATAATGATGTTACCGTCCGCGTTTGAAAGCTGCGAGTTTAGAGGTCATGGTTAGCCTAACTGCAAGGAACCTCTAACCCATGATCCATCTAACACTGAGGATATATTTACGTCCGCACTATGGTCAGCCCAAGCCAGGTGCAGAATTTTTATTGACCAGCCATAGCTGGAATTCGAACCAGAATCACCTCATTGGAAGGCAAACACTCTATCCTTAGCACTCACAAATTACAAATTTAAAAAAAATATGACGAAACATTCAGCTCTCTGATTGTCCTGCTCATAGAAAATTTCATTGTATTCTGCATGCTTTTCTCCACAAACAAAGACAACAGTTTTCTCTCTTATTCAAAAACTCCTCTCTCTAATTTCTGAAGAAGAGTGTTAAAGAAAGAAATTTGTCTATGGGTGACAATTCTTTGGTTTGCAAATGTTGTATTTGCAAATTTCAAAAAATTTTGTTTAAAAAAATTTGAGTAGTTTTAATAATTTTCAGGAAAATAAATCTTGATGTCATTAACGCTTACTCAAATTTTTAGAGGCTTTTATTAATTAAAATTTTTTTTAAAAAATTAGCTGCTACACACACAACATATTGTGTTTTGTCTTTAACACTCAATTTTTAATTTTTTAAATGTTTTTTTAGCTAATGGAAATTACTAAATGCCCAAGTCAAAATTCTTGATGGTCCTATCAAATCATTCTGATAATTTATGTTGGTTTCAGAGCAATTCATGGTGGTCTAACATTTTTTGACGGTCATCATCATCCAAAATTTTTTATTATGCTTTCATGGTTTTTGATATACAAACAATCTTCCATCATTCCATGATGGAAAATGCTACTTCAATACCATGATGGTTAACCACCAAGAGAAGTTTAATTCTCATAGGCCAACAATTTATGATCATCTGTGATGGTCCATGATGATTCTAACTGTATATTTCCATGATGGTTTAATGGTAATGATGGTTACATTGGAGTGTTTTGCATAAAAAATATTAAATATTGCATTTAATTGCAGTTTTGATCTATTTGTAGAAAATATGTGTAGAAAATATCAAATCTATGTGTAGAAAATATCAAATCTATGTGTAGAAAATATCAAATCAATATTTTAAAAGCTCACAAATGCAATTAAATAAAAGGAACAATGGATTTATTATCACTTATCAGTAATTACGTAATCCATAATTTTTTTCTGTATTAATGCTTTATAACCAGTAGAAATTGCGAACTTCCAATTATGCACATTTTCAAACAACTGAACTGGAAACCACTGCTTTGGAAAGCATGAATGGGTTAGGGTTTAGTCTTTTCTGGATGGTCCCTTCTGAGTGATTGGTCTTTTTTTGGCATATCTCTTTCATATCTGAAACTTTTTATTTTGAAGACACAAGAATATTTGAATTCTGAGATCATTGTGTACTTTTGATGAATGGAAAAGTGTTTTAATCATAAGAGAAAATGAGAAATGTTGCTTATTTTCACTTTTGTTAAGTCTGATTACAAATTTCGTAATATAGGTATTTTTAATTCATTGTTTCTATGCTGATTTAGAAAATGTTCGTTACATTGAATTTTTTGCTATTTCAGATTTTGCCAAAGATGGATTTGACTGTGTTAATATTTTTTTTTTGACCTGTACTTTTTAAACACAAAGTAGTTAGCAAATTGTATTGTTACCTTATAATGTTTACTAAATAGCCTGTCTTTTTGACCTTAGGTTGATATTGTTAGAACCATTATAAAGAAGGAATTAAAAATGCCAATTGTTGACATAGCTAATCCAGAAGCAATGGTGGATGGTGGAGATATATTGTTTACAGGTAATTATTATTGGCCAATTGTTATAAATGATACATATTTTTCACTTTTTTATGTAACAAAATGCTATGCAATGAAATATTACCTCACAGAGAGTCTTTTAGAATAGCAGGGTTGCCATTCCACATGGAAAAACCTGTAAAATACAGGGAATTTAAAAATCACCTAAAATAACAGGAAATTTTGATTCTTTCTTTATGAACTGGGAAAATACAGGGAAGTTTGTTTCTCATTTTCGTATATTAAAAAATGGTGATCACTCAAAGCATAATCTATAGGATATTTAAGGATGATATTTCAGTTATACTAAACTATTTAATTTATTATAGCATTATTAAATCTGTTCCTTTTCCAGCAATTAAGACTTAACAAATATAGTTAACTTAATATAGCTTGCCCAGTAATCATTGTGCTTAATATATTGTTGTGCTACAATCCTGAATGGACATTATATGTACTTTTCTTATGAAGCTTTTTGTTTTTCAGTATTTATTAACCAGATATTCAATTGAGAAAGTACAATGAAGCAAAAAAATAATAATAAATAAATATTCTGTACAACTTTTGTTTTAACGATAACATTCTAATGTCCAATTTTAATGGTTCAAAAGAGTTGACTATCAGCAACATCTCTATATATCATAAAAATTTAGATATCTCATATTGTGGTCAGACTGTTTTGGAGGTTTTGAGAGCCAATGAGAAAGAAAGTGTATTACATGATCAATAACCACAAACAACTAATCAGATATTTGCATGTAACTAACCAGTGAATTCAATCAATAACAGTCAGGCCCATCTCTAACTGATTTGATAGGGGGGGATGTTGAAGTTTATTTTGCCGACTATCATATATATATATATATATATACATTTAAATGCGCAATGAAACTTTAGCTTCCAAAGTTTATTTTGAAATCATTTCGACTAGTTATAAACGTAATGGTATTCATCGAAATAATTTTTACAGCTCTTAAAAATGCAAATGCCATGAGTGTTTGAATGTGGTATTATTGATAACTAAATGGTACCAGTAATTATTCAAAATAATAAAAAGAAAATATAGTTTTTAAATTTCTATTAATTTTTAATTATTAAATTGGTAACTAAATATTTTAAAAAATTAACTATTTTTATAATGTTACTATTTTTAAATTTTTTATAGCAATTCCACAATAAAATTGATTTATATTATATAGTTAATATTCATATCATATTATATCAGAAATTTTTCACAATTTTCTTTCTTTTAATATGTACCATCTATTCTTATTATTATTAAAAGCATTTTTTAAGCACCTAATTAATAAAAATTTAAATAAATTCTAAATTTTTTTGGCAAAGCAAACATTTAATCGACTTACGATGAAATACTAAAAATAATGGTCACATACTTTTTATATTTATAGTAAAAATTTTCAAACTTTATAGAGCCTCGAGCTTTACAATTCAAAAAACTTAAAAAAATTTTTAAAATTAAGTTAATAAAAGTCACTGAAAGTAGCGATCTTCGATTATTTTAAATATCTTTTATACGCAAAATTACAACATTAATGCATTTGATAATATAATTTAATAATATGCAGGTTATTTGAAATGACCGCTCTGATTATGCATTTTAAGAAATTTTGTTCCAAGTGAACGTGGAAAAGAACACATAGAATTTTAACTAAATGAGGAAAAAATAGAAGAACAATCAAAAACAGACAAATCACTGTTGAGGAAGGCGAGTGTAAAAAGGCATCAAAGCATGTATGATTAACCAATTTTTACCTATTAAATAGCTTTATAAATTAAAAACTATAACATTCACCTGGCAATCAAACAGACCTATTATTATTATTATAAAGATTATTATCAATATATTGTATTAGATATTTTATTAATTCATATACTTGTTTTTTCCAGTTTAAATTTTAATTTACTACACCCACTGAAATAGATTTTTATCGTTATTTTTGACAAGGCTTTTAAAAATTTATATTATGGGTGATCTTTTCATAACATGATGTTTTACATAATAATTACATGTGGTACACATGACAGGCAATTTAAAAAATGTAGATAAAAATTAAATAAGTATTTATTCATTAAACTGAAGCATTTAACTGAAAAATTATCTAACATCAATCATGCCCTTCATGTATTTTTTTTAAAAATCTTAATCTAAGTATGATTATTTTTTATGCATTTCTAATATTATGTACATATTTATTTAATTTTAATAATTTTATTTGCGAATAACTATTTTTAATGCTTATTTATTACTAAAATTTTGCCTTTCATTTTTATTTAATAATTTTATGCATTTTTATTATTTGTGTTATAATTTACATTGTTATTATTTTAAGAACTGTGACTCAAATCTTGAATGGGGATACAGAAATAGTTTTTTATAGGAAAAAAAGTACATATAATTTTTTTCATGCATTCTTGCCTGAAATAATTTGTAAAATGCTAAATTTTTTTATCAGAATATACTTTTTTATATGAAAATAACACAATATAATTAATAAATAAAACTTTTTAAAAAATTGAACTATATATTCAAACATTATAACATGATAAATCATTAATAAATATTTGTAAAAATTACATTTTTTGTTAATACCTGAAAATGCTTTTCTAAAGAATGTTTAAGTCTTTTTTAAATATTAAAAAAAAGAACGCTACTATAAATAATAAAAAAGAAAGCAAATGAATAAGGCGTTTTTTTTTGTATTTCTTATATATCACTTTTATAGATTTTTAAAAAAGATACTTTTAAATCACAAAATGAGTTTTTTTTCTAGTTAAAACAATTAAAGTACAATTTTGTTAATTATTTCTTATCCGTAAATTATGTTTAATACTTTTTCTTTCATTAATAATATTTTTTTTATTATTAAATATTACTATTTATTTTTACATATTTCATTTATTTGTATTGTTTTATCATTTGTATAAAAGTTTTAATTGTATTATTTTAACATCTTGTCACCTTAGTGATATCAGGCTACTAAAGAAGTCACACAGGCATTACTTAAATATTTTGTAAATTTATAAAATTTTTGTTAGAATATATTTTTTTAATACGTAAAATACAATGAATATATGCACAAAAGAATTTAACAATCAACAGAAATTTAAAAAAAGTTAAATAAAATTTTAAATACTGTAATATAAGAAATTATGCATGCATTTTCATAAAAATAATATTTTATAGATGACAATATTGTTTTACCAAAATATGTTTAATATATTTTTGAAGAAAAAATTATAACACGCAATGAATGTAAATCATAAAAGCGGAATTTAAATAACAATTTATGGTAAACATTTTTCAAATTTCTAAAATTTCTGTTAGAATGTATTTATTTTTCTAATTTTCTGTAAAATGCATTAAATGTAAACAATCAACCAAACTTTAAAAAAAAAAGTTAAATAAACATTATAACATGATAAATTATGTATGAATATTCATAAAAATATTTTATAGATAGCTATATTGTTTTACCAAAATATGTTTATTATTTTTTAAAAAAAATAATTTAAAAAATGCAATAATATAAAAAGGAATCAAGGAATTTAAATAACAATTGCAATAAATGAATTCAATTTTTTTTCCTCATATTTCCTTAATTATTTTGAAGAAATACAGTTAAAACACATTCTTAGGTATGAAAGGTCCTTTTTAATCCCCAATCAGTGTAACAAAAAAAATTTTTTTTTTTTTGTACTAAAAAGGATATTAAAAAAAAGAGTGACATTTTTAAAATCCATAAACCTTAACTTTAGCTGTTTATCGAGAGGAAAACTGAAAATCCTCACAATTAACATAACTAAATTAAATTTAAATTAATAATGGAAAAACATTCACTTTAATTCATATGCCCACATAAAAAAACATTGTTCTTTTTTTTTTTTTTTTTTTTTGCTCGCCTGTAAATTTTGAAAATGGATGGTGTCAGTTTGGGAAACAAAATAGCTGAATTATTTATTTAGGTTATCAATTGTTTTTCTGGAATTTATTTGAATCTCATAATTATGTTATGTTTTACACTTTCCTTAGTTTTCAAAGTATCAAATGTTTCTAAGTTATAGATTTAACAATTAAAAACTTATGGAAACATTTATGCTAAAATTATTATTCTGCATTTTTAATACAAAACTATGAATTAAATTTTTACATAATTACAAAATTATTAAGTTTCCTTTTACTAATAATTAACTTAAACAAATGGAAAACTGTTTACTTTCGTCAGAGAGATAATACTATAATGCTTAACTGGGGCTGCTCAGTTGAGACTTGATTTTTACCCTGTTAAAAGAAATAATAAACTAGTATTCTTCAATCATTTTCTTAATCAAAATATTTATATTACAATAATTAACAAGAAAATAATTATTACTCAAATTATTCAAAAAATTATTCACAGCCTCCTGAAAACTTTCAACTTTATTGCAAATATTTTTAATCCTAACCAATTGTGAAAAAACTATATTTTTGAAAATTTTATTGCGCAGATTAGTATTAAAGTTGCGGAAAAAAAAACTTTACATTTAAAAGCTTTTCTTTTATTAAAAACACCAATTTTAATTATTTTATCAACAATATCAATTTTAAAATCTAAATATTCAACATTTAAGCAATTATCATTAGTTTTCTTCAAAACCAAATCTTAAGGATAAATACTATAAATAAAATTATAATTATCACAATTAAACGAAATCAAATCATCAATATATCTAAAAGCATTAAATTCATTATATTCAAGAAATTTGGCTTCAAAAAAATTAAAAAAAGTATTAGCAAAAGCACCAGAAAAGGAATTACCTTGTGGAATTCCAAAAATTTGTTTATTAAAATCTAAACCATTAAAAAGTACTTTCTCAAAAAGATTAAGCATGCATTAATCCAACCAATAAGATTTATCTATTTGCTCATTAAATAAATACTTATCATAAATGCCGTTACAAATTTAAATAATCTTTGCATGTGGAATACTTGTGTACAAATTTTCAAAATCAAAAGTATTAATGCTAGAAATATCATTATTATTAATATAATCCAAAACTTCAACATTACTATTTATAGCAATATTTTTCTCTTTTTTAATTTTAAGTAAAATAATTTTTAGAAAATTAAAAAACTTTTTACTAATATCAGAATTGTAACAATTAGTACCACACGCAATAGACCTAAATTTAACTGGACTTTTATGAAATTTAACAATAGGAAATAAATATGGAAATGTAATCATATTTAACCTAAATTTTAATTTTTTACTAAATGCAATAATTCTTTTTTCAATAACTTTCTTACCTTCTTTTAATTTTAAATAAGTATTATTTGCATTATATTCTCCAATAATCAATTTTTTAAACAAATATTTGCACATAATACAAAAATTATTTGATGCTTTATCAACAACAGTAACAATAAATTTATCTTTAAGAATTTTAATATTCCTAGACAAATCAATAATAGTACCTCTAGGATATGAACTAAAACTGGTATTAAATAAATTAAATTTAACTTTTTCAATTATTTTAGCTTTCCACTCTGAAAAACCCTAAACGGGCCAATGATATTTTCTGGAAATTTTTGCTATAAAAAAATCAAGATCCTTTTTAATGGATAAAATAAAATTTTCATTTTTCATTTGAAATCTTGTCCTAAATTTTGAACCTTTACTTAAAATATTAATTAAATCTTGATCACCAACAATCTCCAATTTTCCCGTAATAATATGTCCATAATCATTATCAATATATTGAGAAAAATCAATTTCATTGCAATAACAATCAAATTTAGAAATACAATTTAAATTTCGACTTAAAAAATTATAAGTACATGCCTTTTTTCTAAGTGTAGAAGAATATTTATAAGCAGCTGAAACCTTAATTTGCTTTAAAGGAAAAAAATTCCGAAAGACCATGTATAACCTGTGGCAACTTAGCAATTTCAAATTTTTAATCATGAAAATTAATCGTACAAAAAACCCTTTCAACGTTAGAAACCTTATTAAAGAGCAGATCAGTTTTACTAGCACCAAGTTTTGATTTAATCAAATCCAAAACAATAAATTTAATAAGTTCAGTATCAAATTTAATCTTAGAACCAAAATTAATAAGGAAATTTTTAAGAACTTTATTTTTAAGACCAAAAATATCTTTCCTAATAATAAAAATATTATTCAAATTAACAAGTAAGTTACAAATATTCGAAAAATCATCAAAATCAATAACTTTACCATTACCTTTTCCACTACACTAGGAAAATAAAAAACTTTAAATTTTCATAAATGCAATAATCTTCAGTATTAACAATACCTTCCCCATTAAACCTACTATTTAATTCATATAGAAAAAGAGTTTTAAGACAACTAATGTAAATGTTTTCTAAATCAAGTCTTTTATCTAAATTTTCCATAAAATCTAAAATAAAAAGAGTAACATGATCAAATTCATGAAATTGATAATGCAAAATTTCATAATCTGTAGAACAATTACTATTATTAAAATTTTTAATTTATTATAATTTTAAATTTGGGCAGCAAAATTAACTGCCCTATTTTTCTTTGAACTTTTTACACTTGCAAAACTATCTATTGTAACATCAAAAGAATCCCAGTGTTTCAAAGGGTAACTGGCACACGTTAAATCTGTTGGGTCACTGAGTCCTCCATGTTCCCATAACAAATCAATACGTGATTGGTACTGATTTAGGAGTTCCCCTGTCTTTTGGATTGGGTTCAAAATTACAAGCTACGGAGTTGAACAGTGCCGTTGAACTGTAAACTCGTCGAGTTGTAGCCGTAAACTCCTCAAATTTTGATCGGCTGTTCAATGATGGTTATAAAATAAGAAATCCATTCAGCGATTGTTGCAAGTCGCTATATTTAGTGATTCTATGTAATTAATCCCGTTTTAATATGCCCACTAACTTCCATCATTCCATGATGGAAGTTGATGATGGTGTATTGGGAATTCCTGTTGGTTCTTAGGAATATACCATTAAAACAATTTGACTTTTTCATAGTAGACCATCATAAATCAGTCTGAATTCCTACATTGGAATGATAGTTGTACATGATCGTTCCAACATTTGATTTCTAAGTCAGTATAATGGTAATTCGTGATGGTTCATAATGGTACAACAATGCATTTTCATAATGGTTGAATAATAATTCTTAGTGGTTCAGCTGGAAAATACTGTCAAAAAAATTTTTTTTTTTCATGTTAGCCCATTATAAATCAGTCCAAATTCCTACATTGGGGTAATGGTGGCTCATAATCGTTCCAACAATTGATTTTTAGAAAACTATGATAGAAATTTCTGATGGTTCAACATGAACAAACCGTTAAGGCAAGTTGCTATTCTTATGAGACATTGAAAAAAATTGGGTAATATGACAACCAAAGCCGACGTCTTCAGGGGGTACCAGCTTCGGAAGTCATAAAAGCAAAACCTTTTCTATTGAGAAAGCAAGACAAAAGTCTAAAATTGCTTTCTCTGTTCCCCAAAGGTTTTGCCAAAGTCCAGGAAAAAAATATAAAATACAGAAGAATAAAAACAAGACAAATACAGAACGATAGTATGAACAAAAGGTTACCTGAAATAAAAATCCAATAACTAGATAGCACAACTGACTGCAGGACACAACTAAAATAAAATAAACATGAAAAGAATGCTCCCTATCCTGCACAGTTTAAAGAAAAAAGGACAGAAGTTAAGTAAGTAGTGACATCATTAATAGAGAAGCTTGACCGAGGAAACTTAATCAAAACTTGGATTTTGCTTAATCAAATAAAAAAACTAATAATTCTTAATCATTTTCTTAATTTTAAAACCAATACAGTCAAACCAATACAGTATAGTGAACCTTCAAGGGACCGAAATTTCAGTTCACTATAACCAGGAGTTCACTATATCCGTTACGCACTAATGGTTCCCAAACTTCTCCCTTTTATTACATTATATTCATATAAATGACTGAAAAATATTACATAGTAGCAAAAAATTTGTTATTTTTCATCACTCTTCGTCTTGCGTACAAATAAAAATTAGTAATCTTTAGCTGATGAGCAATCCTCTACATCAGATATGGAAATACTTCTCGACTCTCAGATAATATTTCCTGAATTTCTGTTATTCTGTTTTTTAAACCTGTCTAACCTGTCATTCGAGCACATAAAAGTAGTTTCTACAGATGGTTTTAAAAATCGGTATATGTATTTATTTTGAAGTAGAAATTTCAAAATTATTACAAAGAAAATGGGGGGGGGGGGGGGAATCAGTCGAAGACAGAAAAAAGTTCATTATATCCAATTTCCTCACTTTTTTGGTTCACTATATCCACTAAAAATAACATTATACGTGTATAGCAAGGTACGGGACCGAGCATTTTGTTCACTATATCCGGGAGTTCACTATGTTTGACTGTATTACAAAAATTAAGAGGAAAACCACTATTTTCTAAATTTATTACAAAATTACTAGCTGCCTCTTGAAAACTTAAAACATTTTTACAAATTTTATTAATTCTAAGCAATTGAGAAAAAAATAAATTTTTGAAAAATTTACTGCACAAATTAGTATAAAATTACAGAAAAAAATAATTTTAAAATTAAAAACTATTATTTTATCATAAACCCCAATTTTAATTTGTTTATCAACAATATCAATTTTAAAATCTAAATATTCAACACTTGAGCAATTATCATTAGTTTTGTTCAAAACCAATTCTTTAGGATTAGGATCCTAAAGAATTGGTTTAGAAGTTAGGATTAAGATCCTAAAGAATTGGTTTTGAAGTTCGGATTAAAATCCTAAAGAATTGGTTTTGAAGAAAACTAATGATAATTGCTTAAGTATTGAATATTTAGATTTTAAAGTTGATATTGCTCATAAGCAAATTTAAATTGGGGTTTATGATTAAAGAATAACTTTTAATTTTAAAATTATTTTTTTCTGTAATTTTAATACTAATTTGTGCAGTAAAATGTTCAAAAATTTAGTTTTTTCTGAATTGTTTAGAATTAAGAAAATTTGTAATAATGTTTTAAGTTTTCAAGAGGCTGCTAGTAATTTTTTTAAAAATTTAGAAAATAATGATTTTTTTTCTAATTTTTGTAATCTTGGTTTTAAAATTAGGAAATTGATTGAGAATTATTAGTTTTTTCATTTGATTAAGCAAAATCCAAGTCTTGATTAAGTTTCCTCGGCCAAGCTTTTCTATTAATGATGTCACTACTTACTTAACTTCTGTCCTTTTTTCTTTAAACTGCACAGGATAGGGGGCATTCTTTTCATGTTTATTTTATTTTAGTTGTGTCTTGCACTCAGTTGTGTTATCTAGTTATTGGATTTTTATTTCAGGTAACCTTTCGTTCGTACTATTCTTTTGTATTTGTCTAGTTTTTATTCTTCTGTATTTTATATTCTTTTCCTGGACTTTGGCAAAACCTTTGGGATACAGAGAAAGCAATTGTAGACTTTTGTCTTGCTTTCTCGATAGAAAAGGTTTTGTTTTTATGACTTTCGAAGCTGGTACCCCCTGAAGACGTCAGCTTTGGTTGTCGCATTACCCATTTTTTTTCATTGTCTCATTTGTTTAATTCCTTTAGGATTCACTGCTGCTAAGCGCTTTTTTTTCCATTTGATGTATTATTATTTTTAATTGCTTTATGTTGGACCATCATAAATCAGTCCGAATTCCTACCTTGGGGTGATGATTACTTATGTTGTTTACCACCTAAAAATATAAAATAATATAATTCATAATAGAATTATTGATGGTCAACATCAAGATTATGTTGGTGTATCCATGGAAAACCGTCAAAAATTTTAACTAAGAAGAACTAATGCCATTAATTTTTTATAAGTAACAAAATATTTGCTTAGGAAAGGAATTTTTTGTTGGCTTGTCAAGAAGGACTAATGATGCTGGGGCTAGAGCTGTAGCTGATGCTTTTCCTGAATACCCTGTAACTCCTGTGAAAGTCCCTGGGACAAACCATCTCAAGTCACTATTATCTATTGCAGGACCAGACATTATACTTGTATCTGCAAGTGACGAAGCTCAAAGTGTGCTTAAGGTGATTTTTTAAATTTTTATTCACTTGAAAAATATATGTATACAACATCAACATGTATCCAAAAATTTTGAATAAAATTTAATCTAAAATAATTTTAGAAAGCAAAATGATAGTTGACAGACAGTTTAAAGCAGTGACTCTCAACCACTGCCGCAACACTTTTGTGTGCTGTCAAATTCTTAAAGCTTGCTGCCAAATTTTAGAAATGATGTAGTAAAAATTATAATGTTTTTTTTTTTTTATTGTGAGTAAACTTAAAATTAAGGAAAACAATATATAAATACTTTTTTATAATTTTTCCATGCTTTAACAGCGTAAATATATTTGTCGGCGATAGTCTTGTCTCTGACAATCTTAAAATGTTAAAATAAGTAGGAAATTTAATTACTATTGAAATTATTTATTAACAAAAGAAAGCAAGTGAATATTAACTTCCGAAAGGAAATAAAAGCCAACAGTTAAAATGAGCTTGCAATTAATAATTATAAAAACAAATTAACAAAGGATTACTTACAAAAGAAAACAAGCTAACAGTTAATAATTAACAAAAAAGCAAGCTAGCAAGAAATCACAAACAATAACAATAAATGTAAAGAATTTAACAATTAATAACTATAAAAAACGAGCTAACAATTAATAACTAGCAAAAAAATAGCAGTTAATACCTAATAAATAACAAAACAAAAGAACTATTAAGCAATATGAGAGAAAGAAGGCAAAATACGAACTGCGCAAGTTGAAAGAACGTGTTTTTGTAAACGTGTTTTAGTAGTACATATTTTATTTTACATTCAAAATTATTATCATAAACTATTTAAGACAGTGTATTGTAAGATAAGTAAGCAACTTTTAAACTTATTTTTTTCTTTGTGTGTTGTCAAATTTCAAAATTGTTAGAAGTGTGCTGCAACAAAAAAAAAAAAGGTTGAGAATCACTGCTCTAAACAAATGTGGGTAAGGTGTTCTAGGTCAGCAATTTCAACTTGTTTGAGTGCAACTTCATCTGGGCAAAATACAGCGAGTCCGAATCATCATGAACAATTAATCATAGGTCTGATTCTTAGAAAAAAATATTGAGGAACAGAATCTTCTCACTTATACAGAATAACATGAGACAGAATTTCTTCTCACTTAGACAAAATAATATATGACAGAATTTCTTCTCACTTAGACAATATAATGTATGACAGAATCTCATTTTAACGAAATGTTAGATTGTTGAAAATATCATTTGCTATAATTGCTATAGCATTTCATCATCATCTTCATAGTTGGCCAGACAGCCCAATGTATTTCAATCCCTTCCTCTGAAGATTTCTCCATTACGACTTCCCACATATTTTTGATCTCCCAATTCTTTTCATTAATTGCACGAAAATCAGTCTCCGCTCAGGGTTCCCGCGGTCCTTGAATTCATCCAATACTGCCGGCAGCCCTTTTTATAAAACACCCGCGGATCTTTCGTGTTCTTTCTGTTTTGTTCCCGAGCTCTCTCACATGGTTTTTGGAGCCACCGTTTCTAGCCGGGCCTAGCATCACGGGACAAGTTTACTGTTGTGAAGTTTAATGTTTTTTTGGCCATAACAAAAATTATAAAACATTTTCTTAAGACCTACCAGAGTGATGCACCTCTTTTACCATTTTTCTCTGAAGATACACTTAATACAAGCAAGCAGTTAGTTGACTTTTTTAACGTTTATTAAAAAAAAAACATGGAAAATTTTTCAAATGTTGCAAAGCTCTGCAAGTTTGATTTTTCCGATGAAGTAAATTTCAATCTAGTGAATGAGATAATATTAGGATTTGTTGGGGATAGTTGTGTTAAGCAGCTTTTGAAAAGAAACAGCTCTCTAAAGATGTGTTTAATGTCCGTGTTGAAGTTTACTGTTAATCTTTAAACAGTCGGCATAGAGTCCAGAAGTTTTGTGACAAAACTTCTGGAAAAGCTCTTGAGTAAATGTCCAATTAATTATTGCTTAGTAAGGAATGTGTCCTGTTTCAATCCAAGAAAAATGGCACTTCAGCCTGAGACTTGTCATAAGTCTTTAAAAAAACTTGATGAACTTGAATGAAAAAAAAGTTGTTGTGGATAAAGAATGTGATGAAGTAATTTTTCAATACGTACAAGCATTTTATTGAAACCATTGTGACTTGCAGTAAGTCTTCTTTTCAAAATTTTTCTACAGAGAATGATAGAGTAGACACCTTTTTCCATAGTTTTATCAATCAGAACAAGAAGGCTTATGATAAATTATGGAATACTATGAAAGTGCTTTTTACTCTTTCACATGGAAAAGCATCCATTGAAAGAGATTTCTCCTTCAATAAAAAAAATTGAAGTTGAGAATATGATACAAGAACCATATGATTCTCAAAGAATCATATGATTCTCAAAGAATCATTAAAGATGCTATAAGATGTTACGGAAACATTCTCAATGTACCCATTACTGATGATATGAGAATATCAGTGTCTATGGCTCGTCAAAGGTATTTAAGTAGTCCGGAGGAAAAACGCAACAATGAGAAAAATGAAGAAAAACAGAAGAAAAGAAAGGCTATTGTAGAAGAGGTGGATTTTTTGCAATCTAAGAGGGCTTACTTAGAAACTGATGTTTCCCAAATGTAGAAGAAATCTGAAAACCTGACCGAAGAAGCTGAGAGAAAGGAAAACATTGATTTATTCATCAGATCAAATTCTATTAAAAAAGCTACTAACGAAAAAATCGAGCTAAAAGAAATCGATAGCAAACTAACTGAAGTAACAAAAACATTTAACAAATGTGATTAATTTTTGTTAGCATTGCAATCAATGGGTCATTCAAAAAGGTTGGACATTTTAAGTTTCAATTTAATTTCTCTATTTTTTACGGAGTAATTATGTAAGTTTTTATGACTAAAAAAATGTTTCATGGCTAAATACTTTGTTTTGTGGGAGAATCAGAATATTATTAAGTAAAGTTAGTTTCACGACCAACTATTTTAGATGACTGTTGTACTGGATGACATTTGTTTTGTAAACATTTTTGTTAAAGTGCAATGTTTTATTATATCATTAAAGTGCAATGTTTTTATTATATCATTAGAGTGCAATGTCAAATTCAAGTGCAATGTTTATTACTTTATCTCAGATTGAAGTGAAATATTTTCATCAATTAAGAATTTTTGTTAATAAAATCATATTGTATTATTTTGTTTGCTTCTTATCTCTTAAGAGACAACACCAAATATTTCCATTATATTGCTTCCTTTCATTACTTTATAAAATAAGTAAGCTATATATGGTTCATGAATATGTTCCTTCTAATTTTTATTTTCAGAAAGAATTTTTACTGCATAACATTCAGAGAAGTTTGTGTAAATTATGGATGAATTAATTTTATAATTTCAGAAGTTATGTTTAATAGAGGAGAGGTGGGGGTTATGTAATAGTCATGGAATATGGAATACCTACAATTTAGCTTTGTCTCTCTCGTGCAGCCATCACGTGGAAATAACCAGGATTAAAGAAATCCCCTCTTCACCATTAACACCTCATTACCATTAGTTATAGATTGTGCTGAAAATGATTTTGTGAATTAATATTTAAAACCAGTAGTTTTTAAAAAAATATTAATAGTAGTCCATAATATATATACTCTCTTCTATATTTATAGGCAAAGCATTTAGGTATTATATTTGAAATTAATTATTGCCACAACAAGCATTGTTGCTTCTAGTAAAATAGAGGAGAATAATTTTTAAAATTGGTCTTGGATTAAGGTCCTTGAATTTAAATCTCATCACAGAGTGGAAACCCTGCCGCTGAATCAGCCCATCTCAACCGCGCCGTTCCCACTTTCTTGTTCTAGTGGGTCTAAGAAGCAATATCTTTTACTATACACGAACTCAATAAATTTTTTGACATCCTACCACAAGTTTTATATGAATTATGACTTCTAGTCCCCCCTTTTTCTCAATAAATCACTTTCTTTATTCAAAAAGTTTTAATGCAAAAATCCAGATTTATAGTTTTGTATTCTGAAATTTGGGGGAGGAATTTTTTTTTTTAACTGAAAAAAATTACTTTTGTGAACACTTAATCACACATTTTGATATTTGTTTCACATATTGTCATGCATATTTGAATTAATGGATGACGCTTTCTACAATAGGGAGCGCTGCAAGCTTTTGACTGCTTATACTTCCGGGTTACTGTTTTTGTTGTGTTTTGAAGCCATTTGTCATACAACGTTATCATTGTGTTTTAAGACTCTCTTGAGTAGTATTTCTTGAACACATGTATTTGTTACCTGATTTATTATTTGTGTTTAAAAGAACTAACCCACATCCATCTTGATTTTAACTAAATTTTCGCTTCAAACTCACCAAAATTACTTTATTTCTTATGAAATACAGCAGACTTGAGCTCATAAATTATATAATTTATTTCTTTTATTTAAAACAAAATTATTTGTTTGAAAATCTTGCCTAACAGAATTAAGCTGTTGTAAGCAGTTGTATACTTTCTAACCAGAAGTAGAGCAGGCTAAGAGCTCAAAATTGTTGTTTATAGAAAATACCATCCATAAAGTGTAAGGTGACTGTGGTTATTTTTTTACATTACATATCACATTATCTTAAATTTTATTCACGTTATATGGCAAAACATTTATAACTTGTCATAGTGCTCGTTTATAATGTATTGAAATTCATTCTCACGTTTGGATTGAAACTTTCTTGTCATCAAAGCATGCATCTGCTTAGATTATCCAGATTTTTTATTCAGCAATTATTTTTATTTCTACTGTATCATGTCCAAAAATTTTAAGTCATTTTTATATTAGTTTGATCACTTTTAAATGTCTGTTTGTTTTTATTGATAACAGAAATATTTTAGAAACAGAGATATTTTAAAAAGAAAGAAGTTGTGATCAAAGCTCTAAATACAGTTGATCAAACACTTGCACCAAGAAAAGACACCCATATAATTTGGTTCTTTCCTTGTTCTGAAAAAAAAAAAGAAAATAGTTTGGTTTAACTTAACATACAATGCCCCCCCCCCACCCACATAACCTGGATGGAAAATTATGCTTCCTATATACAAGGAATTTTTTTCCAGATTTAAGTGGCAACCCTGACTATTTCAAAATGTCCGAAAGAATTTTTATTATCTCTTTAAAAGAGAATCCCTCTTAGAGATTTAAGAAATTTTTATTCAATTAAAATAAACATCCCTTTGCACTTTAATTAATGCAAATAAAGTTTTGTCTTGAAAGCCTGTATTAATGAAAGACGGGTGTTTGTATTCTGGGTTTTTCATATCATCCCTCCAGGTCTAGGAACTAGGAGCAGGACATGTGATCTTTTCCCCAGAATTCCTCATTTCTCAAGATCTGATTCGTGGACTTCTGTAAATCAAAACTTATAATCTGACGAAATTTTCACCTCAATCTTAAAATTGAAAGTAAGAATTATGTTCTGCAATCCAAAATTTAAATTTTTAAACCTTCGCTGAATCGCATTACTGAGCCGTACCCTTGACTCTTCTGCAATTTTGAAATTTTTTTAAGTTTGGCGGATTTTCAACGTTTTTTATATTTGAAACTATGCTGGAATCTGCTGATATAGGTATTAATATTCACGCCATTTTAATATCAAGCACCATTTCGTATTTTTCTGATTTTAAAGTTTCTCATGAATCATTCACATGATTTAAAAATCATGTATCGCAATTCACATTCATGTGATTTATAAATCCAGTATTTCAATTTGTATTTACCCATTTTAGAAATCAATATCGTGATTCATTTTCACTCAAGTTTAAAATCCAATGTCGCTATTCATAGTCTATAAATCTTGCAAGGTGACTTGTATTTGCGTAATTCAAAAAATCCAATTTTTTATTTTTGCATTCTTAAATCCAATATCCCAATTTATATTCACTTGATTTTAAAATCCAATATCGCAATTCTTGTAAAAACTAATTATTATTATTGATTACTATAAAAGTGTGTTATTCTTTACTGGTAGGTAATTTAATTATAAATCTTGGTTCAAAAAACTATACTAAATATGAATAGTATATAAATTGATATCTTGTTATGGAGTTTTTGCACATAAAATTTTCAGGGATTTGCACTTTGTGTCACAATCGCCCATGGAAAGACCATCAACATATGTATTTTATTAAGTGTAATTGATATAATTTTTGGTGTTGTAATGAGAATTGTGTGAAAATAAGACATACAATGGTTTTTACTATTTTAGCAACATTCTAATTTTCTAATCTTAAAGTTACCATTGCTCTAATTTTTGATCTTAATATTCCTTGTTATATTAAATATATATATATACTTATTATATATATAACTTGTTTAATAGCGTATGGCTCAAGAAGCTACCTATAGATACCAAACAGTTACTGTTCCTGATCCTGAAGCAGCTAACTGCTTATTTGTTAATGGGACTCTAATTCACAGATCTGAATTCCCAAACAGCATTCAGGTATGTATTTTTCTTGTAATAATCATATGATTAAAAGTATGCATCCACATGTGTTGTAGATAGGACTGGGTGATCTATGCAATCATCTGATGTTTGGATTCTCTATTGTGATTTACTGAGATGTGTAGAATATTTCCCAATGTATCGTTGACGTCGTGCCTACACTTGTGATGTTGAGCATTATTCCCAATAGTAAACCACTGTCTACGTGCTTGTGCGTAGAGCATTTTCCTCAGTTCAGTGTGCAGTGATATCTCTGGCGATGATCGTTAACTTTCCCCGTCTTTTTTACATCAATTTGCTGACATGATCCGAATGCGATTGAGAATCGATGCATTGTTGAATCTCTTAGTTATGGAGAGGTTTTCTTTTAATTGTATTTGTGCATATCCTGCTGATTTTTTAAAAATCAATCCAGCCATTTAATGTTTTTTAACTGCTATTTTGCAGGCATCTGTGTCATTAAATGTTGAGAAATAATTATTAAAAATTCAATGTTTATTTTAAAAAAATTCTAACTTCTAACTTACGCAGTACTAAATATAAAACATAAAAGTACCGAAACATCGCAATGCCAAAATCTTATCATGGCCCAGTCCTAGCAAGGATATTATCAGTATAGTGAGCTTTTCAATGTGAGCAAATACACTTATTAATGTTAAAATAACAATAAAAACGATGTGCAGAACAGTGATGTCATTGATAACAGTAAATGTTTTAATTGTTAGCTTTTAAAAAAAGGGGGAATAAGGGACTGTTGTAAATAAGTAGCCAACAAAAATCACATCCATTTGAAGTATACAGTAGTATTCCTGTTAAAAAAGAGAAGAATTAAAAAATAATGATAATTAAAAATTCAATGAAAAAAATCAATATTTTTTTACCTTTTAAAAATAAAAAGGTAGCTTAGCTGGTGGTTACCCACTAATATTTGCTTCAATAACATAGAATCTTAAGATTAGTGGAAGAAAATAGGGTGGAATAATGTTCACTTTCTATATCGATATCAGATATAAAAAAAATAATATCCCCTCGAGCCTTGACTTTCGCTGCACTTAAGGAAAGTGTTTTTTAATGCAGACAGCTCTGGTTAATTATCCTTGCCATTGGAATGAGAATTCTGTTAATGTACAGAATGCCAAAGAAAGGACCACCCTGAATAATTTTGGATCTAATGATCAGATCTTTACCTTCTTAGACTCATTCTTAATGATTTAAATATGCTAATTAAATGTGACCTTAAATATGATAATTAATAAGTGCAGACGATATTTTAAGTTATAAAAATCAGACACAAAAACGTACTTTCTTTGAATAAATAAAATTTTTTTTTACCAATTGGGATTTCTGACACCCAAATTATGGTCCCATATCTTGGCTCGGAGAGCAATCCAAAGCTTAGACCCCTTAAGATGAAATTTGCATTTTGCGTATTTTGCCATATGTCCAGAACTTTTTAAACAAAAATTTTTTTCATACAATTATGAAACTCGTTTATCCAAAGATAATTCCATGCAAAAAAATAAATTGTAGGAAATATTTATCATTTTCTATTTTATTCAATAATAGTCTTAAAAAGTTTTTAATTGTAAGGTACACAATTTTTTATATTGTTACAAGAAATGTAATTTTACATTGAAAAATAAAAATTATGAGCAAAATGGATCGAATAGTTTCTGAGAAAACAAATTTTAACTATTTGACTTTTTGAAATTTAATTTCTCATTAACCATTCACACGATTTTGCTCAAATTTTGTATTTTGCCAAGAAAAATTACTTTCTTCAAAATGAGTAAAAAATAGTATTTACAATTCAAAATTTTTTCAACTATCATTGAATAAAATAATAAAAATGAATAAATATGTACTAAAAATTATTTTTTGCCCTGAATTATCTTTGAATAAATGAATGTTATAATTGTGTGCAAAAATTACATTTTTGTAAATATTTATCATTTATTATTGTTTTATTAAATAATAGTTGCAAAAATTTTAAATTGAAAAGGTATATAATTTTTTGCATAATTTTAAAGTATGTAATTTTACATAGCGAAATGCTAAATTTGAGCGAAATCTGTCTAATAGTTTCCGAGAAATCAAAATTTCAAGAAGTTGTATATTAAAAATTTGATTTCATTAGAACTATTTTTTTTTGGCCCACTGTACATAAAATTTGGGAGTATTAAGAAAATTGTCATTAATAATAATAATAACTTAAATTATCATTCGATCAATCAAGCAATTGCTCTTTTAGGTGTTTGAAGACAACTTTCAAATTTTTACATTCTAATGCTTTATTTTGAAATCAAGAAAATTATTAATATTAATTAACAATAATAATAATTATAATATTTAAAAATTATATTAATAATAATGAATAATAGTTATAATAATAATTAAAATTATCATTTGATCAATCAAGCAATTGCTCTTTTAGGTGATTGAAGACAAAATTGAGTTCAACAAAGTTGCTATGCCCTTATCTGAACTTTCAAAAGCAAGAGGAAATTTGAGTAGTTGTTGCATCTTTATAAAAAAATCAAAATATATTAAACAACTTTGAATAGTACATTGTTACCTGTTAATGCCTTAAAAGTGGTGAACAATTTTATTGTATTAATATATAGTTTAACATTGCTTTTTACTGTGCCTGAAAATAGTGATATTTATATGTATGTTGTTTAAATGTAGATAATTCGATGAATCATTTTGTAGGTTATTTCATAAGGCATAAATCAATGTGATCAAGTTAATTTTTCTGTGACATTTCACAGTTGCCACTCCATAGGGAAAACCTGGAAAATACTGTGAATCACCTAAAGTGAGAGGAAAAACGCAGGGAATTTTGATTTTTCTTTACAAACTATGAAAACACAGAGAATTTTGTTTTTTATTTTTGTCTTTTATTAAATGGTGACGACTCAATGCGTAATCTATAGGGTATATTTAATGATATTCCAACTATACTAAACTATTTCATTTACTGTATTATTTAAGTATGTTCAGCTATTCCTTTTTTTTCTCTAAGTTTTTCTAGCAATTAAAGCTAATATGTCCTCACACAGCCCAATATAACTCACTCAAGAGCACAGTAATTGTGTTTCCTCTTAATATATTATGTATAATATGCACAGGGGAAGTGCAGGGAATTTTTTTTTCTCCAAATTTGATTGGCAATCTTGTTTCAATAAAGAATGTAAATTGTAAAGTTAATAAACTGTTTGTGAATTCAATGTAGATATATTATTAGTGAAATTTATTTTGAAAAAGATCCAAAATATATCTCGCAAAATGCTTTCAATAAGTGTATGCAAGATACAATTATGCAATATTTTAGTTTTAAAATTCATCCACCTTTTAGATCTTAAGAGCTTATACTAACAAGTTTAAAGAAGCAAGGTGGTATTGACACCAGGGTTGGGGTTTTGGATGTTCTAGACTGGTTTTGGATAGGAAACCTGGGTTCTACTGTCTAAAAGTGTCCAAAATCTTGAACATTGGTAAAAGGTAAAAATTGTATGTGTGTAACCATTGTACACATAATACTTACATAGATTAATAAATATTTTATACCTTTCATATACAATTTACTTTAACTTATTAAAGGAAAATAATGTAATATAATATGAAAAGATTAATAACTTTAAAGCTGCACAATTCATTGGATAACAAAAGTGAATACCTTATCCTTTAAATATTAACTAAACCTTAAATATGCTTTTATACTGATAAATTATGTTTGTGCATAAGGATAAATGATGCAATAATTAAAATAATGGTAAACTTTTTAATAAAACAAATTCATTTTGTTTCTTGTTCAAAAATTAACCTTCTATTTCTCTCAATATTTTTTTTTAAAATTGTGATATAATTTGAATAAAAGGATTTCGGGCAGGACGGTTTAAACCATGGATTAATCCATTCTGTCTTAAACCTTATCCACTCTAAATGACACTGCAAAATAATTTTATTTTGTTTGTCTTTAAAGGCATGGGCAGATCGTGAATTTAAGGGGCCCTGGGCTGAAACTACTTAGAGGCCCTAATAGCCATTTTGTCAAAAAAAAAAAAAAAAAAAAAAAAACGGTTTTCTATAGTGAAATAGATAAGTATATGGAAAAAAATAGAACAATAAAATAATTTTATTTATTTATTTTTATTTGTGTATACAAACAGCAACTGTGCAACATTATTGCAAAAGAAATTGACAGGTTATGTGTAGTTATGTTATATAAATTATAAAGCAACCTTACTGCATTTTTGTGTTGCAAATTCCTTTATTTGCTCATCACATTGTAAGTTCATCACTCATTCACTAAATGCTCGTCTGGATAATAATCAACAATATTACGTACACTTTCCAGATCTATGTTTTCCATATTTTTGTCTTGCAAATCCATTAAAAATTTGAATATCTTGCTATACATCTCATGAACTTGGCTCCTTTTATTTAAATCCATAATCAGCTTATCCAACGCATAGTTTAGCGTGCCTCTTTTAAATTTTTTTGCGCCGTATGCTGAGAATTTATCTGTAGACTTATCTGAAAATTTTGGAGTAATGCTTCTCTTGTTTATGTCATTGTAGTCTATTCCCACATTAGTACTTAATTATTTAGCTTTCTCTTCGCATTCCTTCAGTTTCTGATCTGATTGGTGCCTTATGTTGTTCACGAAGTCTTTTAATGACACAATTAACTTGTTGCCTTCACAAATATCTAAACCAGGGCTCTGTATTTTTTTATTAACTAAATTAAATCTCCTAAAAATTTCTTCATTCATAAGATTGTCCTCTACAATTATCCAGTAGTAGTCCATTTGTTTCTAAAACGTCTTGTAGAATATTAAATAAATGTAAGCCAGTATGACTACCAATTTTAATGAAGGATATACATTATCCATACACTTTTCCCTGAAAACAGTATCGTAATACAATAGCAAGTTGATCATTGTGAGATAGATCTGGAGTGGAATCCATCACAATTGAATAATACTTTGTGTCGCCGTTATTTATTTGAGTTATAGTTTGTTTAATTATCTGTCGGCCCATAATCTCAATTATTTCCTCATATACTGTTTTTGATAAGTACGATATTATCGGTTTTGGTCCCAGCTCTCGTTGTTCAATGTGTTCACGAATGAATGGATCGAACTCTGCCAATAGCTCCAGAGGATCCATAAAATTACCATTATGTGGAGAACCAAATACTTCCTCGGAACCTCTAAATGCTAAGCCCCTTATACTTAAAAATTTGACCACTGCAATAACCCGTTTTAGGACATTGTGATAATATTCTGTTTCTTTTCTTAATTGCTTCTGAAGCTGCTTGTCTAAAACAGATCTATTTTCCTTTCGTGTCAACCACACTAACATTGATTTCTTATATTCATTAGAATTTTCATGATTTTCTAAACAAGTTCCTATTTGTTTCCAATCAGAAAATCCGGTTATGTATTGAGAAGAGATTTTAGAAAAAAGTTTGCAAGTCAAACAAAAAACAGTACCAATCCTGATTGAATAACATAACCAAGATCTTTCCAGTGATTGACCATTTTTCATTTTCTTAATAAAATACCTATTTAAAAATGTTCTGTTTTGTTCCTTGTATTTCTTTATTGAAGCTGAATATATATTTTTCGGATCTTTATTTCGAAAATCTGACATTTGAAAGTCTGAAGTTCATGTGAGAGGATGTCATTAATAAAATCATTATTTAATAATTCTGACCACAGGCCCACGTTGTCATATTTTTCAAACTCAATCTTAATATTCTCTAAATTTCTTTGTGCCTCGGTATTACCTTCCTCTTGCTGAACACCACTATAGTTTTCAGTGGGATCAGAGGGTTGGTGGTAGTCAAGACTTTGTACATTTTCATCACTTGTATTTTTTTCCCTGGTGTTGTGATTTTCTGCTCCTTTCAAATAGATTCTCTTCGGATAAGATCACTTCCTTTTCGCTTGCTAATAAATTTATAGCTATTTTGTTCTCTGTTTAATGTTCTAATTTGAAAAAAGTTTCAATTTGTGCACATCTCTTTCTTTCTTTTCCTCGATCTAGCTGTAATTTCCGTTTCTCAGCTTCACTTTCATATTTTCTACCAGACATATTGTAAAATAGGACTGATATTTTTCTGAAAATAAACAATGAACTTGATAATTTTCTGGTAATAAACAGGGAACGAGATAATCGATGTAATATAACGAGATAATCGACGTAATATTTTTCTTCACATCGCATTCTTTGTAATGAGTGCAGTAATTCACAAATTATCACTAAAATCGATTAAAAAGTTCATTTAGTATTGAAAAAATACATTAAAAGCAAAGAAAAGCATTATTTATAATTCTTTTTACTTACCAACTAAGAACAGAAAATCTTTTCTTATACTGATTGCGTACTTTCAATTATAAGTAAAATAAGAAAAGTCCTGTCTTTATAACTTTTATCTTATCATTTATAAACTAAACAAGTTTGTCACTTTGACGATGAGAACAGAAGTGCGGGAAAAAAAAATTACGTTGGGCGTTAGTGGCGCGGCAGGAAGTCCCCCGTAATATAGGCGCGAAAAAATACACTGACCAAAGACAAGCGACGGGGAATTCCCCGTTCAGTTCGATAAACGTGCACGTGCATAAGTTGATTGTATCCACGGGGCACTGGGCTGCAGCCCATGAAGCCCTTAAGTAGATCTGCCCCTGTTTAAAGGGCTTTAAAAATACTTCAGGAAAATTGCACAAATGTAGAATCATCAAAGTCCACTTTTAAAATTTAAATTGCTTAAAAGTTATATAATTTTTTTTAAATATTATTCTAAAAACTTATTTTAAAAGCTTTTTTTTCCTTCCTTTCACCTTATAGTGTTTGATGCTATGGCTCTTTTATTGCTTGTTTAGATAAACTGTATAAAAATGATGGTATGCAAATTATAGAATTTTCTTAGCAACAATTTTACCTTGGCCCCAATTGGGCTCAACATCAGCTCAATATAGGTCCTATAGTAACATCATGTTGCAGTTCCCAGGTTTTGACTCAATGCTGCCCTAAATGCTCAAATCTTTGAGCAGAATAAACCTCACAATCACAAAGTATGTGTCATAATGTCTCTTCTTCAAGATGACAACCACGACAAAGATAATTGGATTCAATTCCCATTATGTATAGGTGTCTCCTGAGGATGCAGTGTCCAGTAAGAAGACCAGTGATCTTTCTTAAACTGTTTCTATTAAGCTTTAACCCTTTATATCACCGTGTTGCATATCTGCAACATACACAAAAAGCCTATGTCTTTGCCCCAACAAATTTTGAAGGACGATTTCGGCGATTGTCGGCCAAAACCAGTGCGCCAAGATGAAATTGGGCACTGGCCTAATTGGGCTAACAAAAGAATCAGATGCAAATACCCAAAATGCAAAGAATTTACTTAAACTATTTGTGAGAAATGTGGTGTAGGACTTTGTTACAACAAAAGTAACAACTGTTTTAAAAAGTTTTCATATGAATTAAAATTTTTGAATCTTTCAATCTTAGTGCCATTTTTCACAATGTTGCAGGAATGCAACAAGCACTTTTTGTCATTTTGCATAAGAGTGCAGAAATGCAACAATAAATTTTTTTCCATTAATTTTTCTTATTTTATGTTGTAATTTTTTTAATTATTTTTTACATGCTTAGAATGATGTATTCTAATGTATGAGTAATTTTTATTAAAATCAGAGATGTTGAGATATAAATGGTTAAAAGCTCTTTTTGACGTACACGCTTGGACAGTCACGATTCAGCTTTTTAGCTTGTCTCTGACTGTCAGCAACCATTGCCACTGCTCATGGGCAATTTCGACGTAGAACTTAAATATGGATGCCCTAAATCAATTGGGAGAAATTCCCAGTGCAGGTTCAGGACTTGAACCTTTATTAAGCCAATATTCATGAATATTGGTCCTATGAGAGCCCAAGTTATTTTGCTGCTAGGGTAGTTAAGGAACTTTTGGTTTTGTAGATTATTTCTGACAATGTTATGTGTTCAGACTTAATTTAGGCATTCATATGTATAATGCAAAAGATTAAAAGCTTAACTACATTTTTCTTTGAGTTACTTTTTTATCACAAATCTAAAATGCAGGACATACGTTTCAATTCTCATAACTATTGGCAGGGTTGGCTGGTTTAAACCAGTAATTCTCAACTGCTGTGTCATGGCACTTTAGTGTGCCACCAAATTTTAAAAATGATATACGAATTATAATGCTTTTTTTATTATGAGTAAAGTTTAAATTAAAGAAAAGTATTTATATATATTATATCTATATACTTTTTTTTATTTTCCACACTTTAACGGTTTAAACATCTTGTAGTCGATAGTCCTTTCTCTGACAATCTTAAAATGTTAAAATAAGTAGGAAATTTAATGACTATTAAAATTTTAAATTATTAAAAGAAAGCACGCTAAATATTAATTAACAAAAAGAAATTAAAGAAATTCAAATAAGCTATGCAATTAATTGTTATAAAAGGCAAATTAACAAAGGATAGCTAACGAAAAAAAAAAGCTAACAATTAATAATTGGTAAAAAAAGCAAGTTAAGAAGGAATAGATTCCCCATATCTTAAAATATAATATAATATAATAATATAGTATTCCCCATATCTTAAAAGCAATAACTGTAGCACCCTCTTCGAATATCCATCTATTGGCGTTTTAATGGCAATTATTTCCTTCCATTCCGTATTTACTTCTGTTATTTTTCTATTTAATGTTGCAAATATTTCGTTCTTTTTTTTCCTGACTCAATTATAGGTCCTTCAACTTCCTGCATTAGGAAAAAACCAAATGTTTTGAAAGTCGCCCAATAGAAAAACAATAGAATTAACAACTAATGTAACTAACTAATGTAGCAACTAATGATAGCAACTAATAATGGTAATGTAGCAACTAATGTAAATAAATTGATAATTAATAACTATAGGAAGCAAGCCAACAATTAAAAAGTAGCAAAAAATAAAGTAACACTTAACTTGTAATTAATCCCCTGGATAAACGTACTGTTGTTTTTGAAGTACAATTGAAGCTGATTCTTTGTGTTGTAAACCCTTCCGGGGTGTGAGAACAATTATTCATCGCCGATAAATTCCAGAGCAGCACTGGGAGAGGCATAACTAAACTTTTCATAAGTCACTTGTAAAGGAAAGGGATGGGGTTTCAAATCGAAAACTTTTTAATGTCGATCAGGAATTTGACACAGTTATTCTTTTTAGTCCAAGGGGGCTGAAAAATGTTGAAGCTCAGCTCTCTAGTAGTATTCATCGCCTTCAGAATGTAGACATAACATGCAGCATACACAAAAGGAAAGTCAATGATCGTTAAGTGAAGTTCCGCTGGGCGTAGGTATCATTTAAAACTAACGAAAAGTTTGATGATTGAAGAGTTTATTTTTTGTTAAAGATACTGGATGATTAACCGTGAGTTGCAGAATAATTTGACTGATAAATTTTCTACTATCCATATAAATGAGATATTCCATATTTTTGATGAACCCTCTTCCGAAGTTGATTTATTTTCAAAATTTAAGATGATTATTTTAATGAGATATTACATATCGTTGATGTTCCGCACCCCCTTCCCGACTGTTTAATCCTGCCGGCTTATAACGTTGTTGCCAAGTTGAAGGATTAAAACAGGTCTTAGGCAGGGAAGGAGGGTACAAAGTTTATTTATTAATTATTAGACAGAGCAGTCATGAAAGTGTAAACGAAAAGTTGTGCTTCTTGATTATATGTTAGGGAAAATCTTGCAAAGTAAAATCCGTAAAATGTTTTAATTTAGGGAAAGAGGGAAATCTTAGTAATTGTAATTGGTTTATCAAATAGATCGAGTGATTCCCACGAAGATTAAAGGGGAAAATGTCCTGCTTTTAATTAATGCATAGTTGAGCCAAAAATAGATTTAAGAACAGTATGTGAATTTAAAAGTGTGAGAAAGCATTTCGATTAGATTAATAAAATAAAAGAAAAGGATATTCAGAAAAGAACTAGCATAAAAAGATTAATTGAAGCTTTTTATGTTACATATATATATATTTTCTAATTCCAGTGTTAGTTTATTCTGAAAAAAAATTGTACCAATTTTTCCTGTAAAATTCTATTAACGAGCAATTTATAACAGTTTGAGATCAATAAGTAGGTAATTTTAATGTTACTGTTGCATTAAAAAATTATGAATTATTTAATAATCTTTCATACCAATATTTATTAAAAATTTGCAATTGAGTTCATGACGTTTTCAATAAATTACTTTGAAGTGGGGTTTCAATAATTTCAAAATGAAAACACAGTATTAATTCGTTTTAGCATTTGTATTCAAGAGTAATTTTCTGTACAAACTATTAATTAAATTAAAAAGATATTAAATCGAAAATCCAAATCTTTCGATAATTTCAAACCGATTGTTTTAGAAACTGCATTAGTATTCGTAGAAAATTGGACATTCTGAACACCTAAAATCAGAAATATCTAAGCAAAAAACTAAAAATAAAGGTAAATAACAAAAAGAATGCGAGAAACTAAAAAAAAACATCATAAAAAGTGACCAACTCGAATTGTAGCCACCCCTTGGCAAACATCTACTTGTTTTTTTTTTTTAATTTGTAAGTTTAAAATCTGTTTGTCACCTTAGCGATTGCAGTTTGCACAACAGATCACGATACAGAAATGTACCCTTATATTTTCTTAAAAATAAAATTTTAAGAATATTTTTGGAGTGCCTGAAAGGTGCTTAATTTTTGTTAAAAATTTGGCTATGCATCCTGATATAGCAATTTTTAATTATTATGAATTATATGTATTGCTTTAAATATATTTAAATTGTATTGATTTGGTTTATTTGTATTAATTAAATGGATTTTATAAAATTATGTTTCATGATTTTTAATTAAATACTGTTATAAATTATATACAACTAAATGTTATTAATTAAACTTAAATAATGCATTTTTTTCATAATAAAAGGGGGAATTATACTATCCAGTACCATCTTTTCGCATAGGCACACCCGGGGGCCCTTGAGAATCTTACTTTTCATAAATATACTAAAAAAGCTAAGAATAAACAACATTACATTATATATATTTTAAAATAAATAGGGGAGAGGGGGGCACATGTGAACATGGTATGTTTTACCAATATGATTTGAAATAAAAAAATCTTGAAAAATTTTCAATTGGCAGTGCTAGTCCTACCTTTCTGCAAAACTTTCAGAACAATGAGCCATTTTGTTGTTCCATTCTGACAATTTCTTCATTTTAGCTGGTGTTGTATATATTATAATCACTCGCTTCTTCAAGTGAAAGCGTAGTATTATTAAACTAAAAGTAACTATTGCAGACCATTATATGAACATTCAGTTAAGTTTATGTCAATTTTTTTTTTTTTTACTCAATTAAAAATTCTTTATTTTTCAAGTAAGGTTTAAGAAAGATGATGGGGCACTTGTGAACAAAACATCTAGGGCAGATGTGAACAGTTCACTTATGCCCCTACGTAGTTTTAAGAATATTATCCTCATGATTTTATAAGTTTAAAAAATATGTATGCATTTAAAATTATTATTTAATTTTCCATGATTAATTTATTAATTGTTAATTTTTTCTTAAAATTTTTTTTATTTTTTATTAAATGGTTGATCACGCATATTAACTGATACACCTGAGAAAGATAGAGTTCCTAAAGCTTCAAATGAAAAGATAGAAAAAATTAAGAAAAAAAAGGCATGAAAGAGTATCAGAGAAGAAAGAAAAAGGCCCGTTACAACTCCTGAGGAACATAAAGTTGCGAAAAACCCAACATCGGAAGAATTATTGTACAGCGAAAAAATTATTTTCTTATTGACAGTACTGTTGTACAATTTAAATTCACATAGTAAGCTACAACCCTTTCAGTATAATGTGTATTTATATCTGTTATATTAAAGATTTTTTTTAAAAAATAGATTGCTTTGTGCTTTTAATCTTGTTCATATGCGCCCCAGGCATGTTCACATGTGCCCCTATGGGGGCACATGTGAACAATTGAAGACATTTTTCTAAAATATCATAAAGTAAAGAAATATCTATTGAAAAATCTCAAAAAATTCCATAAGATAAATAAAACACGATTTAAATATATGGACTTCTTTACTGTGAGAAATTTATGATATTTTTCGAAAAATGAAGAAATAAAGAAATTTGTTCGCATGTGCCCCCCTCTCCCTTACTTTCTTGTGCAAAAAAGTGTGAATTTTGTTTTTTCTACAAATAGGGATTGATTATTATGCAAACACCAATAATTTAAGTAGTTTATCATCTAGAAAACTTAAAAAATCAACCGAAATTTACTTTTCTACGTTAAAATCAAGTTTCTAGTTACTTGACTCATTATGTCGTAATGTCTCTAAATATGCTTGACCTCCACCAACTCTGTTTAGTATATATAATTATTTAAGGGAGGCAATAAAATTGAAAGAATTACACACCACTATGGGACAGTACCTTTAAAACTGGTTATGTCTGATGTGCTTTGAAAGATGTTTTAATAACCGACTTAAGTTTGACAAAATCGTTACTTCGGATATTTTTATTTGTTATACCCTTATGTTTTTTTTATTTAATTATTTCAACTAGCTTCTTAGTTGTGAAAATTATTTTATTATTTGAGGATTGCAACTGGTTAGCATCTGCATTGTTTTTTTAAAAATTATGCATACTTTAAAAATGCTTAATTTTATCTGCATTGAGTTTTTGGGGTAGTAAAAACGTGTTTAAGTTAGTTAAAATTATTACATATCATAAAAATGCTTTATTTTATGTACTTGAAGTTTTTTAGTTAAATTTTAAACAGTGTGGCATGTTACAAGGGCCCAAATCATTTCTGTGCCTGGGGGCTCTGCATTCCATTAAGACGGCCCTGACTAGCATATATTACTAAAATAAAATTTAAATATTGATTGTTTATTTGCATGTAAAATTTAATGTAACATACTTATAGTATTCAGTTCTCCATTTTTTAAGTATATTTAAAGAACAAGAGTGGATATTTTTGAATTGCTTTTTTTAAAAACATTAATAAACTTTGACAACAATAAATAGAATAGTTAAATGCTATCGAATACTTTGGATTGGTTGGTTAACTTTAATTAAAAGCTTAAAATACTGTTTCTAAGAAAATACCTGGTTTAAACAAGACAAAAAGAACTGTTTTTTTTAAAAAAAATTTTTATTTTCCTCATCAGACTAATAGTGACGTATCTTATGCATTTTAATTATATTTTGAATAAGCTTTCAAAATTACTTTTAATTTTTTTAACTTATTATTTCTCATACCATTCAATAGCACTGTTTTTGAAAATGTTTGTATTTATCTAGTTGATCAGTAGCTTATATCAATATCTTTTTTTATACATATATTATTTTGTTAAAAAAATATTTAAAATTAAATTGCATGCTCATTTTGTTTCAGGAAATTACTAATTGTACGAGATCATGTCTAATTTGAGTTCAAACACTTTTGCCTTTAATTAACATGCCAGTTAATTTTTATTTTCTTGACTTTTATTTTGAGCTTTTATGAATTTTAGTTCTATATGTTTCCAATGTTTTCTCTTTTTTATTAGTTATGTTTTATATGTCAATCATAAATGATATTATGAAGTTTTAAATAACATTTTCATGAAAAGTGATAATTTTAAAATTCAAATGTAGTTTTTATAAATTCTCTGTAAGAATGCAGGGAGATTTTAAAAGTAATTTTTTGCTTTGTTAAAAATTATTAATCTCAATCTGAGCTTTTAAGTCATTTATTAGATTAGTTTAAATTGTATTACATTTTATTTAAAAATTATCAAAATCAAATTGAATAACGGGTTTTTAAAAGGTGCTTATTTTCCTTTTTTACTCCACAGGGAAAACCTGAAAAATACAGGGAATTTAAAAATCACCAAAATTAACAGGGAAAATGCTGGGAATTTCATTTTTTATTTTCTTCTTTTAAAAAATGGTGATCACTCAAGGCATAATCTATGGAATATTTAAGGAATATATTTCAGCTATTCTAAACTATATCATTTATAACATTATTTAAGTATATAGTTGTTCCTTTTTTACTCTAAAGTTTTTCCAGCAATTAAAACTATACTAGTTTTAATTGCTGGGAAAACATGATTTTTTTTTCTAGATTAGATTTAGTTCTGCAGTATGCACATTTTTCTTAATATTTAAACTTATTAAAATAATTAATACTTTTAAAATCATTTACTTTGATCTTAAGAACAAGTGATATCTCTGGGCTTTAGTATTAAATAAATTAAACTACAATTATAGACAAAAACTTAGTCACTCCTAAAAAAAAAGTCATTAATAGCATAATTTAATAACTTAATCTACGTTTGGATGTGTGGGCTTAGTGATTCTCAACTGCTATGCCGCCAAATTGTTAAAAATAATATAGTAAAAATTCTAATGCTTTTATTATTGCAAATTAAGTTTAAATTAATGAAAAGTATGTACACACATAAATGTCGGGGAGCAACCTGCTGCTCTTGGAAGGATTGTTTGTGGCTCTCAAAAAATGTACCGCAGTTCCCTTTCCATTTTTGTGCTATTATATTTTAATCGCACATGTCTTTTAAATTACTGACAACAAGTATGAAAGACTAAGTGCAACATTGTAAAAAATTTCATTTCCGTCCAAGTTGAGAATGATAAGACTCATCGAAAACTGCGCGAATGAACATAAGCAGTGGCGTGTATTTATTTTTAATATTTAAATTTAATGCACATATTTTGTACTTTTATTTATACGTTTTCAATAAATATAATTTGCCTAAAAAACATTTTTAATACCTTTTTTGCATACCTTTTAAATACGTATTTAATTGCGACTCGCGAAAAATTTCAAATTTTGAAAAATGGCTCGACTATTAAAGGCTTGGCCACCCCTGATATACATAAAATTATATACATATATATTTATAGTATTATATATGTATATAATATTATATACGCATAATTTTTATAATTTTTCCACGCTTAAACGACGCGAACATCTTTGTCTCTGGCAATCTTAAAATAAGGAGGAAACTTAATGACTATTAAAATTATTAATTAACAAAACATAGCAAGCTAAATATTAACTTACAGAAGAAAATAAAAGCTAACAATAATCAGCAAAAAAAAACTAGTATATATTGTAGGTATAATAAAACAATAAAAAACTAGCTAGCAAAGTAAAAAAAAAGTAACAGTTAATAACTTAAAAAAAAGAAAACAAAAGAGCGATGGAAGTAAAAAGGTTTTAATTGTAAATAAGGATTTTGATATAAACATAATTAGACGGGTGAACAACATTTAACAACAAGTTTAATTAAACAAAACATGTATAAAATTAGCTTCTACGCCATAACAACCTTGGGCTCACCTAAAACAAAAGTAAAATAACACAGTTCTTGTACCTTTTCCCTCTCTGGGGGGGGGAGTTTAATCGTTCTCCTTTTCAATTTGGATTTTGCTTTTGCTCTGATTCTCACTCCTCCTTCCTTTGAAGAAGCATCTGACTTCAGAAGAAGAAGATGTGTCTAACTGAAAACGTTACAAACAAACAAAAATGTAAGAGCCCAGTGAAATATGACTCCGAAAACGCTAAACAAAATTGTAAATTTTCAGCACAGATTTACGCAATTAAAGATAACATAATAAACATTTAAATAAAGAAATTATATGCATTATATTTATATCATTTCATATGATAGGTAATCTTGACAAGGCATCTGCTTTGCCATGTGCAATACCTCTCCTTTACAAAATTTTAATATTATATATTTTGTTGTCTTTTACTTTCTATCGCTGTTTGCTCTTCGATGTGGCGATGAGTCAAGTTAAGAATGATTTCAACAATAAAATAATAAATTTAATTAAGAAATAAAAGAAAACAAACTACTCCAGCAGCCGAGTACATTGCTGCTTCCTAATCGTTTCATATTAAAAATCTCTCATACATTTGTAAACAGACAGTAGCTGTGGCGCTGCGCCACCTGCTGGACAACTCACTATTAAGGGGAAATGTTAACATTCGGTCATCCTGATGATACAATTGCCCTCAATTGACACTTACTTAACAAAAGATGCATACATCAATCATTACATAATAAATATAGACAATTAACATTTTTTTTTCATACTTAATTCACATTTTTTTTTCTTTGAAATATGAATGAATAAAAAATTTTAAAGCTCTATTACAGTTCTTTTTTTTGTCTTGCTTAATAGTTCTGTTTTTTTTTTTTTTTTTTTTTTTGTTCCAAAATGAAAAGTCTTTCAAATGTTGAATATTAAAGCTCTTTTCTTAGAAGTAAATAAAAAAACACAAGTTCATATTACCGGTTTCCAATTTATAAGTTACCTGAGACCTCATCATCATCGTGTACTGGTGGTCGCCATGCCTTTAGTTGACTTACGTGGGACGTTGTTGCGTAGTACCTATTTCCCACTTTTTCTTCCATTTGGGTCACTCCGTACGGATCGTTGGGGAGGACTTCAGTCACAAGTAGAGGACCTCTGTACTATGGCTGAGTCTTTGTTGGTTCTCCTGTTGCATTTGCTGGACGTCGGAGAACCACTATTTCTCCCGGTTCAAAAGTCATGGTTCGACACTTTTTCTTATCGTAGTATTCCTTCATTTTACGTTGTTTCTTTTCAATCACACTGGTTGCTTCTTCTTGAAATTCCTTGGGATCAGTCCATTTGTCTGCACTCTCGTCGGCAAGTTTTCGAAGGATACCATCAGTGAATCTTGGAGAATATCCATGCAAGATATCAAGAGGCGTTTTATCAGTAGTCTTATTGACGGTGTTGTTTAAATTTCTTTCAGTTTCTTTGATTCGTAAATCCCAATGTTTATGACGTGGATCACTCATCGATTTTGTTTTTGTGGATAGAATTGTTCTATTAGCCCGTTCTACCATTCCATTACCCATGGGATGTTGGGTAGAGTTCAATGTGCGATTTATTCCTTTGTCGTGACAGTATTGTTCAACCTGATGTGATGTATAGCATGAACCTCTGTCACTAATAATCCGATCGGGTAGTCCAAAATCCTGAACGAAATTCTCCAGAGCTTTTAAAACGTGTTGAGAAAATGTGTTTTTGACTGAAGAAAGTCTGGTAAATCTTGTAAAATTCTCTATGATAACGAGCAAATCTTGATTTCCTCTAGAACTCTTCACAAATGGGCCTAAATGGTCCATGTGTATGATTGAGAATGGTCTTTTTCCTGGCTTAATTGGATGTAAATGTCCCTGTTGCCTTCCTCCAGGAATTTTATTCACTAGACATTCAAAACACATGGATATGTGTTTCCTTAAATAACGCTTCATGTAGGGAAACCAATAAAGTTCTTTAATTTTGTTGACAGTCCTGTCAAGAGAAAAATGTCCCATCAAATCATGAAATTTAACAGCGGTACTTTTTCTCATACTTTTTGGGATCACGTAGAGTAGTTTTTCCTTTCCTTTTTCTAGTATTCTTCGGTATAATCGATTTCTCTTGAAAACATAATTACTTATTTTCTGTCTTTCTTCTGCAGATTTTTCTCCTTCATCTTTCTTAAAAATGTCTATTAATGTCTTTAACTCCTTGTCAGTATGTTGGATAATTAAAATTTGCTCATCTTCGCTCAGTGTTAGACATACTTCAAATTTTTTCTCGATAAGGCTTGTCATGGTGTCTTCTGGGTCTGAGATAGGAGCTCTGCTCAAAGCATCTACGTGGGTCATTTTAATGCCTGGTTTGTGGTGAGCTTCAAAATTGTACTCTTGTACTAGAATACTCCATCGTGCGATTTGGGGATTACTTGACTTTTTGGCATTCATGTAGATTATGCTTGACAATCTGTCACAACTGTAAAATTGATACCTAACAAAAACTGTCTGAGTCTTTCTAGTGTCCAAACTATGGCCATCAACTCCAATTTACTTGAATGGTAATTCCTTTCCGGTTCGGTAGTCTTCTTGCTGACACAGTAAACTAGGTGCCACTTATCATCGCTTCCCAACTGAAGTAACATTCCTGCGATGCCGTCTGCACTTGCATCCGTATGAACTTCGGTTTTAGCTTCGGGATTGTAAAGTGCCAGAATTGGTTGTCGTGCCAGTTCATTTTTCAATATTTCGAAAGATTTCTTTTCGTTCCATTTAAATTCTTCATTCTTTTTAGTTAATTCGGTTAAGGGTTTAGCTTTTATGGCGTAATTCTGAATAAACCTTCTAAAAAACACTTGTTAAACCAAGAAAACGTCTAACCTCATGCACATTTTTAGGTTCGGGAAACTTGGAAATTACCTCAACCTTTCTGGAGCCCGGTTTTATCCCATCTTTATTGACAATAAATCCCAGAAATTCAACTTCATTTTTTGCGAACTCACACTTGGATAATTTTAAAGTCAAATTTGCTTCCCGTAATGCCTCAAATGGATGGGTGGTCTAATGTAAACAATAACAAGCGTCCTTAAACCGGAAGAAATTTAGAAAATTTCCGGTGTATCCCTCCGCTTATGTTATGACTACGAGGCGATGTGTGAACAGGCCTAATATTCTATGCAGTTTTGTTATTGTAATTTGGGTTCGAATCTAAACATAATTCTACCATTCATAAGAGCTTTCAGAAATGTATTGATTTTCAGAGGTCGTAAGGCCAAAAAAAATTTTGGAAAGTTAATATCTCATTGTGAATAATTCTTAAGGTTTGCCATGTTTTGTGTTTTATCCCTAATTTGGCTACATTTGAATAAAATGTCGCCAAAATATCTTTAAAAATGCTACATTTGAATAAAATGTCGCCCAAAATATCTTTTTAAGTTAGCCTAATTAGAAAATATTCTAATGATTATAATATTAATGTGATAATGGTGAAGTTTAAAGGCTGAAAGAAAGAACTCGGTACATGTGAAATACTGTAAAAGATATGATGCAATAAAATGATGGCGCGTTTTTTCAATCTGCGGCATAAAAATATATCGGAAGCAGTAACCTGGAAACTTGAAAGAGCAATTTTACCACTAGCGCCACCACCCTTAGCTTTACACGAGCACCCATCCATACCTTAATTAATTTATTTAGCATTTCTTCCCACGTTTTAGCATGAACAAGAATGTCGTCAAGATAACATAAAACATCCTAACACGCGATACATTAAATGTTGGAATTCTGCTGGAGCATTGGTAAGACCAAATATCATTCTTTCAAATTGTCCGGTTTCATCTGGAGTGATAAACGCGGTTTTTAATTTCGCTTCTTCGGTTAATTGAAGCTGTAAATAACCGTGAGCCAAATCTAAAATTGAAAACAGACTACAATCGTGTATCTGTTCCAATAAGTCATCGATTTTCGGAAGGGGAAATTTATCATTTGATTATTTAATTTTCTGTAATCAATAACTAACCGATTTTCACCTGTCTTCTTACGCACTAAAAGTACAGGGCTCGAGTATGGTGAACGCGTTTCTGTTACAATACCGTTTTCTTTCCATTCATTTACGATTTCTTTAATTGCTTTTCTTTCGATTGCATTCGTTTTATATGATTTCATGCATACGGGCTTTGATCCCTCAATTTCCTTAATATCCATTTTTATTAAATTTGTACAACCTAACTCCGAAATGTTTAATGCGAAACAGTCTCTAAATTTATTCAAAAGCTTAACGATATCCTGTCGTTGCTGTCTCGTTGAATTTTCATTAAATTTTATTTCATCTAAAGTTATGGGTTTTTGTTCTATATCTACTGGATTGACACTAAAACATTCTAATGATGGATTATCCTCAAGTGAATTAAAATTACTTACATTTAGCACTTCGTTCATTAAATCCGCCTTACCAATGTTTTGATTTTTCTTTAATTTCTTTATTTCTGATATTAATGATTGGTACAATCGTCTTACTCTCCTTTGCTTCAAGTAAAGAATCAAAATTACTTTCATTTCCTTGAATCAAAATTAACCCATTATTTACTTGTTCAGTTTTTGCCATTACAAAATTCACACTGTTGTTTATAATTTTCGTAGTTTCTTGCGTTTTCAATTTAATACAAGGCATTTCTTCGATACAATTTAATGTAATGAATGGGTAATCTTTTTCATAACCGATATGCAAGGTATCGCCGACTCTAGCATATGCGATGTATGGTAAATCCAAAAATGTCCTCCCGACAATTAGGTCAACGTTTTGTGCTGCGTCCGGGACGATCAAAACAGAAATGTCTTTTCCCAATACATCCTCAATTTTAATATCTAATATCACTGCTCCCATGCTCTGTGAAGCAGGGTTTGTTTTGTCTTCGAAGCCATAAAGATCCTTTTTACACAGCGTTATTCGCTCCCACACCCCCACATGGTTAGCCGCAGATTCTTTCAATAAACAAGAAGAGGCGCCGGTGTCAAGAATACGGCTGACGACGTGTTTATTAATTGAAGCTCTTCTCAAATATTTATCGGTGCAGGTAAAAAAATTTAGGGTCACTCACACTTAAATGAACTTCCTTTTTATTCTTATTAGAGCAGTTCTTTCTGCTATGCCCTTTTAATCCACATAAATTACAGAAATACGGACAATCTTAAATCTTTTGAGATATGCCCAAAGTTATTGCAAGAAAAACACTTAGGTTCACCTTTTTCATTTCGAATGGAAGAATTAAACGATTTATTGCTATCATATTTAGACGAACTCTCCTTTTCAAAAGATTTGTGGCTCATCGCATTTCTGTTTTCAAATTTATTATCGTATCTATTTGAGTTGCGGAAGTTTGATACTCGCGAATAATTTTTTTAATCATCGTATTGACCTACAGATTTAGTACTTTTTTCACTATTTATTTTTAATCCGGAACGCACACTATCGTATTCGTCTAATTTATTGGCTTACTCATTCGCGTTTACGTAATTAGGCCATGAATCAATAAAATGTTCTCGCATTAAACCTGGGAAGTGTTTTTTCAATTGGTTCGTTATTATTAGTTCTTTTAATGAATCTAAATCATTTATTTTTAACCCTGACAACCATTCATTGAAAAAGTTACGTATTTCGAAAACATAATCTGACCATGTACTTTTTGAATCTTTAACGTGACTAACAAACTTTTGACGAAATTTTTCTGGACTTCACTTAAAACGTTTTAGCAAGAATTTTTTAACGAATGCGTAATTACTAGCCTCTTCCTCAGATTCTCTCGCAATTAATTGAGTTATTTCGAGGGGTAACAATCCTAATAGGTGAAAAACATAATCACCTTCTTCTAGCCCTACTCGTTTTGCCTGTCTCTGAAATAGTAATATTAAAAATGACGAAATCTCGGATTCCTTTGTATCGAATTTCTGCATTAGATTTCGCAAATCAATAGTCTTTATATTTGATTCTGGTACCGTACCCTTATGAAAATTCAATGTATATTTAAGGTTGATTTGAGGTATTTTTGAGGTATTGAGGTTGTTTTGAGGTATATTTAAGGTTGCAGAGAAAACAGCAATAAAAATTATACCTCGTAAAGGTTGTAATTAAGGTGTACGAGGTTGATTTATATATACTTCAGCTTGTTTTGAGGTTGCTTAAAATTCACTTCAAATCAACCAGACTGATAAGGAGATTTTTAAGGTATACCAGGTTTATTTTCTTACACTTGTAACAAAAGAGGTATTTTTGAGGTATAAAAATTTTTACCTTATTTCAACTAACGATAAAAAGGTATTTATTGAGATATATGAAGTCATTTTATTTATACCTAAGCTTATTTTGAGGTTGTTTTAAATTCACTTCAAATCATCCAGACTGATAAGATGATTTTTAAGGTATACGAGGTTGTTTCTCTTACACTTGCAACAAAAGAGGTATTTATGAGGTATAAAAAAATCAACCTTATTTCAACTAACGAGAGTGAGGTAATTACGAGGTATAAAAAATATACCTTTTTTCTACTAACGATATTGAGGTATTTATGAGGTATAAAAAAATATACCTTATTTCAACTAAAGAGAGTGAGGTATTTATTGAGGTGTTGAAGTCATTTTATTTATACCTAAGCTTGTTTTAAGGTTGCTTAAAGGACACTTCATATTAACTAACTCATATTAACCCAGAGTTCCATGCGAGCCGGCAAATGGCGTGTGTGTTGACAATCGAAAGTCTATTCGAAATTCGGTAAGTGTGCTTGACATTTATTAATTTAGTTTTATCACTTTTAATCAAATATGCTTCAATTATGACGACGCGTCCTGATCTTAAATAATTTAAGTTGGAGGACATTCTTAGAGGCTATCGTTGTAGGCTTAGCAATAAGAGAGAATAACCGAAATATTTCTCGTCACTGTTTTGGGTATCATTACTGGTGAATCGTTACAGCAGGTTATGCACAGTATATTTTATTGTTTGTAGTTCAGTCAAATAGAACTATTCTTTTTATTTTGCTTAAATGTATATGTTTTACCGTAGCAGTATGCACACTGATTAATTGAGAAAAATGTTCACAATTTCTCTTATAAATAAATCATTGAAAATTGAAAGATTTTTAAAATAGCAATTTTGCTTTGAAATTCTACTATAGCTGTATGCTTATCGTTTGGATATTTGTTGCAAAGTTTATATTATTGTTTATATATATATACAAAGTTTATATATATATATATATATATATATATATATATATATATATATATATATATATATATATATATATATATATATATATATATATATATATATATATATATACATATATATATATATATATATATATATATATATATATATATATATATATATATATATATATATATATATATATATATATATATATATACATATATATATATATATATATATATATATATATATATATATATATATATATATATATATTTACAGAGCTTATCCACAGTTCCCTGATATTACTGAGATGGCCTAGGCTGTAAATAGCACATGCGCGGCGGCGCAGAAGAAGAGACAAGCAAGCTACTGCTCAGCCTTCCCCTAGGATATAGTTCTGAATTTATACCTAAAAGGAAAAGTAATCTCTCCTAATAAACTACAGAATTTATAAAATTGTTGATAACAATAGTTTGCTAGATATTTGATAATTGAAAACTAGTAACTGTACTAGCTCACTTCTTCATGTTTGATCACAAAACTGCTATTTTCACTACATGCTATTTTCTCGCATTTTACCCACGTTAATTATTTACTAAGCAGATTGTTATTACTTATTAGAATATTGGGCAGAATGAAATTAAATCCGATTTCAAGTTTATATGACAATTTGTTTCAAGGTTATGAGCTTTTTCATGCAGCTGTTTATGGTTCACTACTTCAAAAATGTGCGAATTTCGGAAATCTTAAATATTTTAGAAATAAGTCAGTATAGTATGCAATTTTAATCCTGAATTGAATAAAATCAATTGCAAATAAAAACATTTATTGTTGAAAGTAATATGCATTATTTTGAGTTTCATCCTATGGGATGTGTATTTATATTTAAACAAGTGTTTGTAACAACTAACTACAGTGAAACTTCTCCTAAAGGCCACCTCTACTGAAGGGCCACCTCTATTAAGGGCCAATATTTTGAGGAACGAAAATTTTCCCCATAGACATAATGTTAATTTTCCTCCCATTAGAGGGCCACATTTTCCTGACTACCTCCAATAAAGGCCATTTCCCCCCCGTGCCATATTTATCAAACCAAGAAACGCTAATAGAAGTAAATAGACTGATATCCCAATCCAAGGCATTAATAAATGATGCGAATTTAGCTAATTTGTTTTATAGAGTTAAGAAATCATTAGAAACTAAAATTGTTTGCGAAAAAATTGTAAAAAGTAAACAAACTTCAATTGAAAATTTTTTTAAACATGTATAAAAACTTAAAATGTTAATAAACAGTTTTTTTCTACATAAATTTTGATGGCCACCCAGATCACCTGATATAACGCCGCTGGACTTTTTTCTTTGAGGATTTATAAAGTACAATGTTTACAAGAGGATCGTGTCGAACATTGATGGCCTAAAAGCCAGAATTACAACCGCAAAAGCCTCTGTGGATGCCGACATGCTTGCCGCTACCTGGCGTGAAATTGACTATCGACTTGATATTCTCCGTGCGACGAAGGGGACACGCGTGGAAGTTCATTGACAAGGGTCATGAAACTTTTTGAGTCTATCTAACCCTTAATGTTATTAATTTCAATCTATCTTTATTATTTTATGAGTTATTAAACATCAAAATGGGTCCGAGACTTTATAAACACCCTGTATATTTGAATTTCTGTAAATGTTGTTAATGGTAATACTGTCTTCAGTGTATTTTATTTTGTGGCTGTGTTCATGACATGCTTTTTAGCTACGAGGATTGAATAGAAATAGCAGAAGATATTTATCTGAAAAGGAAAATTAATTTCATCCAGTTAATTTAAATGATAAAAAAAAATACTTTCTAATATTTTAAGACCTGCCACTATTATTGTAAATATGACTTTCTTACTACTAATTTATATTTTTTTTTCCTTTTAGGTTCCAATAATTACAAGTTTCAACATGTAGACGGAAACAGTACTTAAAATAATTTTGTTGGTTTGTAAAAAAAGTGAAATTTTAGTTTTAAATAAAAGTACTTTGAATTTCAGCTGACTAATTATTTAAATTTGTAGTTTTATAGCTTTAAACATTCAAGCACCTTAGACAACTATCTTCTAAAAATACGAGTATGAGTTCCCATAAATAATTTTTACCAACTGTAGAATTTGGATAAGTGTTATTTTAAGATGATTTAAATCAATCTATTAAAATTATAGAAGAATTATGCATTTGAAACTTTCTTTTATAGCTTAACAAAAGAAGCAATTACTGCAGAAGGCTTAATATTAAAAAATTCAGGTTGATAAATGATCTCTACTAGTGAAAAAAATGTAATGTACATTATTCTTCATATAATATATATAATATCTTTATATATATATTATATTTTTTATATAGTGAGTCTAAAAATTAATAAACTAGGTGGTCCGTATAACACCTCACCTTCGTAAGTGCTAAAAAAAACATCTTTGGTTGATAAATTAATACTTCTAAAAATACAAAAATATATACTTGAGGTTACGAAATAATAACTTAAGGTAGAACATGGAACGCATGGCGCTAATTAAAAATAACCTTTCCAATTGTTGAAAATACACTTCAAGTTGATTTATAACAACCAGAAGTGTAAAATGGCCCACCTTAGGTTGAAAAATATATACCTCTACAAGCATAAAATTATATACCTGAGGTTGAAGAATAATTACCTGAGGTAGTACAAAATACATTTGAGGTTGATTTATAACAACCAGAAGTGTAAAATGACACACCATAGGTTGAAAAATATATACCTCTACAAGCATAAAATTAGATACCTGAGGTTGAAAAGTAATTACCTGAAGTCGAACAAAATACACCTGAGGTTGATTTATAATAACCTGAAGTGTAAAATGACACACCTTAGGTTGTTGAATAAATACTTCCACAAGTGTAAAAAAATATACTTCAGGTTGAAACATATATACCTCTGGAGGTATATTTAAGGTATATTTGAGGTTGATTTTGAGGTATTCATTTGCACCCTTTTCAACCTTTACGACGTATTTAAACAACAACCTCCTTTATACCTTTAAAATATACCTCATTTATACCTCGATTTTTTCATAAGGGTAGTATTACTTTCATTTGACGTTTGACATACAATTTTATTTTCGTTTTGTGATTGCTTTCTTGTTCTTTTCTTGTTCTTGTATTTCCAATTCTCTTGCTTTTTCTCGTTCTTGCAATTCTAATTGTTTTCATTTTTCTTTACTTTCATTTTCTTCGCGTGGGATTCTTTCTTCAATTATCCTTTCTAAAATTTGTTTAACGAATGTTTCCTCATAATCTTTACTTTTTGTGATAATATTCTTAATTTCTATTACCACTGCATTGGGTGGTACAGTTTTACCTATTTCTCTAGCCAGTTCAATCAAATCATTTTTTCTGCCTTTTCCCAGAAGAGACATTTTGATAGTTTATAGAAATACGTTAAACTTTCTTAAAATACTTTTTACTTTCTTTAATTCATAATACTTGACTCTTGCATAATTTCAAAATCAAGAAAGACATACATTGAGTTTACGTTAGGTTCTTTGACGCGGTTTTCAGAATAATGAAAAAAAATTACAGAATAATGAAAAGAGAAGAAGAAAATTATTAAAATAAAATAACATAATGAAAAAATTCAATGAAAATCTGGGGAAAAAAGATATTTCTTCATCAGCTCACACGATTATATCCACAAAAAGTAGTGCTTTCTAATATTGTATCAATATAGCCAAAGCAAAATGTATCAGTGCAATAGTGTAAGGAGCACTAAATTTTTTTGAAACAAAATAGAACACATAAAGCCACAAATATCACGTAATAAAACAGAAAATAAAATATGAGGAAAAAACCGCATGTTAGTTATCAAGGATTGGCCCGAAAATGGATGCGTGCAAGGTAATATTATACTGGATAATTTAAATAAGCTTATAATTAAAAAAGTTGATATTTAATTATACAATGTTAATGATTTATGATAATTAACATTTATTTAAGAAAGAGAGAGAAATAAACATCAATAGCCCGTTTTGCACAGATTTGCTCGTATTGCATTTGCACATAGTAAAAATATGTAAACTAACAAAAAAGTTTTTAGTAAATTTATTTAAAATAACATACAATTAACTCAATGATTTTATATCGAATTTAATTACTTTAGTTGGGTATCTATTATTTTTTTTATCAAATTTTGAAAGAGTTTGTCTGTTTGTTTTTCAGATAAATAAACATTACTATATATATTCTTTTATTTCTATTCATTTGATTAAAAATGGTATTTAAATAGATGTTTTTAGAAACATTATAGAATTCCAAGTAATAAGTTTATTTATATTAAAACTAAAATAATTTCTTTTATCGTATAAAGCAACAAAACAGATATTTTCTTCTTTTATAATACCCAAATCCAAAAATTAAAATTAATATTGTCATCATGATTACAAAAGAAGATTAATTCCTTGGGGTAAATATTGTTTAATAAAATTGTATAATCTTGAAAATTAAAGATAATTAAATCATCATTAAATATAAAAAAAAATTTAATACTAAGAGTATAATTTTTTTCATAATAGTGAAAAAATAAATTAACTAAGAGTGATGAAAAATTAGATTCTTGTGGTTTTCATCAATTTGAATAAAAATATCTTTTCCAATTTAAAGATAATTATTAAAAATACGAAAATTAATTAGAATTTCCAAATAATCAAAATCGCAATTAAGGATACTTTTAAAATCATAATAATAATTCACAAGGACATCTTTTAGTTAAGAAAGGGGAATGCTAGATCCTGGAAATCACAAGTTGGAATAGAATTAATTTTATTACGTTTAATAAATTCTGAAATCGGTTGATTATTAGTGATAATCCAAGAAAAACATTTCATAATATTGTTAATAATTTTATTTAAGTATTTACAGAAAATGGTGCTAGGTTTAGTTAGGTTAGTATTAGACCCACATATGGTTGCTCTTTTTTTTAAATCTTATTTTATTTTATTAATTTTGTTCTTCTCTTTTCACTATTCTTCACTCTTCTCTTTTCTATGTTTTCTCTATTTTTTGAGCTTATTTTATGAGTTCGATATACTTGCAGCTTATGCACAACAAATAAAACTTATAAATTTTCCTCATTTTTCTTTTTATCCTTTTTGTATTTGTTTATTGTTATATATATATATATATATATATACAGGATTTTAATGAAATCAGATGTATTTTATTTAGATCATGTTCTTATGGAAGACCAGCGAAAAGTGATGTTAACTCCATTCAGGATCAGTCTTTCTGGTAGGGAAAATCTTGCAAATAATCTGAAAATGTCTCTATTTAGAGAATAAAGGGAAATCTTAGAAATTACTATTGGTTAATGAGCTTGCTCGAGTGATTCTCACGGCTTAAAAGGGAAAAAAGATCTTTATTTAAATTTATGCATAGTTGGGCCAAAAATAGATTTAGAAACAGGATGTATCTTTTAAAAGTGTGAGAAAGTATTTCGATTTGAATAATTAATTAGTAATAAAGTAGGAGTTGTTTTATAGCAAAGAAACTAACATAAAAAGATTAAAAGAAGCTTTTTATGTTACATCCCCCCTCGCCGAAAAATTTTGACTAATATCTAAAAAATTTTTAAAATTATCCCTTTGCAAAACTTTCCGTATGATGACACAATTAAAATAAAAAGAATTAAATTGCAATGTTAACAAGATATAAGGTAACATGAATTATAAAAATTACACATTAGTACACAAAGTAAAAAAAAAATGTTTTTTTTTTTCTTAAAGTGTTCGAGGAAGAAGAAAAATTTGAAGTAACGCTACCATCAAATTGAAGTGTTAGATCTTCATTTTCAATAGATTTTTCAGTCCTTCTTGATAATCACAGTAAATAAAGTTATTCCTCATACTAACACAATTAAAGTAAACTTTTCACTTAAGACAAGAAAATCTATAAAAATTTTCTAAAAGATGTAAATATTCATATTCAACAACATGAAAGGTAAAAAATATGAAAATGCAAGTGATATGAGATATAAAAATACAAATTGACACTTTTTGTCAAAAAAATTTCAATGTAAAAAAAAAATTGACACAATGATCTTTAATCTGAAGTTTAAGACTTCAGTATTTTTATTTCAATGAGAAAATAAAAAAATTGACACTTGGTCTTTAATCTGAAGTTTAAAACTTCAGTGTTATTAGGGGAAATTATTATTATTATTATTATTTTTTTTTTTTTGCTGGATTAGGGGCTGTATTCCCCAAAAGGAGGAAAACAGTCCCTAGTCTCAACAATAATGTGCTGGAAGATCCTAGATTCAACAAGGTGCATAAGTATTAATTTTTTTGGTTTTCACCACAGAGAAAAACTACCATCGCCCCATATCCTTCTAGATTGGGTAAACGTTGAACTTGAAGAAAAAAATTTGAAAGGTCGGATCTTCCAGAAAAAAGAGGACCACATGTTCCATTGAACCATGTGTATTATTGTCATATTTGGTATTTTTAATTTTATTTTCATGAAACAAAAAAAAATTGACACTGGTAAATTTAATGGTTATTTTACCCTTTGAGGTTTAACTTTTATTGTCTCTATGTATTGAGTGTATCCGGATACTATTCATTGTCAATTTGTGGTTTGGTCACTTTATGTTAGATTTGACTCTTTCTCTAATAAACTTGATCTGTTAATGGAAATGCCTGAACCTTCTCTGAGTCTAACTTCATTTAAATTCTAATTTTGAAAAATTTTGTATTGATTTTCAAAATTATTTGTTGCACTATTTTTGATTGCCATCTTTAATTTGTAATTTTTGCCACTCCGTAAGGGCATTCAAATAACCAAAATAAATTTCTTTAATTAAATACAATATTTAGAAGGAAGAAAAATAAATTTAAATATATGAATAGCACATATTTTGCTTTTTTAAACACCATAATAAAATAAAAATTTAAATTTCACATCTACAATTAATATAATATACACTGTGATATATAATGCAATAAAAAAAGTGATTCCTTAAATAATTAAAATTATAATCATACTGAATCAAAAGTGAAAAAAAAATATATGATGGTAACACTAAATTTTAATATTATTTAATTTAAACAAATAATATGGTAAACCATTGAATAATAATTTCAATAAATGGAAATATTATCAAAATATAAATATCAATAGCCATAAATTTGTTTGTTCAAATTTCGAGATATGAGCGTGAATGATTAGAAAGCATTCACGTTTAAAAATTTCACCTGGAGAATACTATTAAAAAATATCAGAGCACGATTTGTCAAATAAGTATACGAGGGTTGCTATTTATATTTCTGGCCTTGACAACAGTAAGTGTTGCTAGGCGACCGCAGACGATTTTAATCGAAAGTTTGATATTTTTAAACATAAATTCAGCAGACGATTTACCATTATAGCTTCATTTGTGTTGTTGACAGTAAATTGAAAAATTCTTCTCTTTCAAAAAATGGAATTGAATCGTGAACATTTTCGTGCCATTATTTTTCATAACTTTCGACGTGGATTGTCAAGACGAGTGCTTCGATGAACTTAATTCTTTATTCATCGATAAAGCGCCATCCTACAGCACTGTAAAAAATTGGTATAACGAATTTAATCGTGGTCGATGTTCGATCCAGGACGAATCCCGTGCAGGTCGTCCAAAATCCGTTGTTGTGCCAGAAATGATCGATGCTGTGCGTGAACTGATAAAGCAAGATCGTCTTGTGACATACCGTGAGATAGAGGCGTCTTTGGACATTAGTATGACTAGCATCAATAAAATATTGCATGAACATTTGAGCGTAAAAAAAATTTGTTCTCGTTGGATCCGGCATAATCTGACAAACGCTCAAAAAAAGGCTCGTGTCGATTGGTGCAAGGAAATGATGGAAAAATACGTTCAAGGTGCATCAAAGGCTGTGTATAACATCTACACAGGTGTCGTATCATGGATCTATGCATATGAGCCGGAAACAAAACAGCAATCAACTGTATGGGTCTTCCAAGACGAGGCAAAACCAACAAAAGTTGTTCGACGAAGAAGCACATTGAAACAAATGATTGCCTGTTTCTTCGGCATTAACGGTCATGTGGCAACAGTGGCGTTAGAGCAATGCAGGACGGTCAATTCTGAATGATACACGACCATTTGCTTGCCAGAAGTGATCGGAGAAATTCGAAAAAAGCAGAAGAACAGGCGAATCATTCTTCATCATGACAATGCGAGCTCTCACACATCGACTCAAACAAAGTCATTTCTGACGGAGCGAAAGATCGAACTGATGGGTCATCCGCCGTACAGCCCTGATTTGGCACCCAATGACTTCTTCTTATTCCCACACATCAAAAATAAATTACGTGGACAACGATTTTCGACCCCCAAAGAAGCGGTTGATGCATTCAAAACGCATGTTTTGGAGTTACCTCAATCAGACTGGAAAAAATGCTTTGAAAATTGGTTCAAACGCATGCAAAAGTGTATTGGTCATCATGGAGAATATTTTGAAAAACAATAAAACTAATCTCGATCCTACATATTTGTTTTTTCATAATTAGGCCAGAAATATAAATAGCAACCCTCGTAATTGATATAAAATGTGTAAAATATTAATCCCCCCAAAGAAGCCTTCCATAGCACTCATCCATTTTTGTTCACAAGATTTCACCAATAAGCACGATCCACTAAAGTTCACACACTGTGAACACAGCTCGCTTTGGCCAACATTAAGTGCCACCAAGATGAACTTCTGGAAATGTAGAATCGCTGTCACTTTGAAATAGGCATGAAATCTAAAATATGGAACAGGTCTTTAGAGGCATGGAATTCTCGAAAAGGTGAAGCAAACGAAACATCTTTTATTTTTCTTAATTTTTTTCTCCATAGTCGCTCCATTCCAAGAGTAAACACGATAGTTAGTTAAAAGGGGAATAAACCAATTTTCTTCGTTAAGATGAGTCACAGACTAACGCCGAAAGTGGTACAGAAATTGTGGCAGACTATGCTTTCGATTTCTGGGTAGAAGGGGAAAGTGTCGCCAGCCAGGGTCAAGGTTTATCCAAATCCAATTAATTTCGCAGCATTGGCAATAAACTGCTAAGCCTTCTCTTCAGTTTGAAGTTATGACATTTCGCTGTGAAGTCTTCGATCCGTTCGTTAATAGGCTCAAATCTTCCAACATAGTAGAAGTGTGTTCTTTTAGTTAATTTTTTTTCTTTTTATGTTTTGAAGAAGCATTTAATATTATCCTGCGCCCGCTTCATCAGTTCTTATAATCCTGTCGACTTGTAAAATGATGCAGTCGGACCGAGCAGGGAAACAGACACAGGATTTTAATGAAATCAGATGTATTTTATTTAGATCATGTTCTTATGGAAGACCAGCGAAAAGTGATGTTAACTCCATTCAGGATCAGTCTTTCTGGTAGGGAAAATCTTGCAAATAATCCGAAAATGTCTCTATTTAGAGAATACAGGGAAATCTTAGAAATTACTATTGGTTAATGAGCTTGCTCGAGTGATTCTCACGGCTTAAAAGGGAAAAAAGATCTTTATTTAAATTTATGCATAGTTGGGCCAAAAATAGATTTAGAAACAGGATGTATCTTTTAAAAGTGTGAGAAAGTATTTCGATTTGAATAATTAATTAGTAATAAAGTAGGAGTTGTTTTATAGCAAAGAAACTAACATAAAAAGATTAAAAGAAGCTTTTTATGTTACATCCCCCCTCGCCGAAAAATTTTGACTAATATCTAAAAAATTTTTAAAATTATCCCTTTGCAAAACTTTCCGTATGATGACACAATTAAAATAAAAAGAATTAAATTGCAATGTTAACAAGATATAAGGTAACATGAATTATAAAAATTACACATTAGTACACAAAGTAAAAAAAAAATGTTTTTTTTTTTTCTTAAAGTGTTCGAGGAAGAAGAAAAATTTGAAGTAACGCTACCATCAAATTGAAGTGTTAGATCTTCATTTTCAATAGATTTTTCAGTCCTTCTTGATAATCACAGTAAATAAAGTTATTCCTCATACTAACACAATTAAAGTAAACTTTTCACTTAAGACAAGAAAATCTATAAAAATTTTCTAAAAGATGTAAATATTCATATTCAACAACATGAAAGGTAAAAAATATGAAAATGCAAGTGATATGAGATATAAAAATACAAATTGACACTTTTTGTCAAAAAAATTTCAATGTAAAAAAAAAATTGACACAATGATCTTTAATCTGAAGTTTAAGACTTCAGTATTTTTATTTCAATGAGAAAATAAAAAAATTGACACTTGGTCTTTAATCTGAAGTTTAAAACTTCAGTGTTATTAGGGGAAATTATTATTATTATTATTATTTTTTTTTTGTTGCTGGATTAGGGGCTGTATTCCCCAAAAGGAGGAAAACAGTCCCTAGTCTCAACAATAATGTGCTGGAAGATCCTAGATTCAACAAGGTGCATAAGTATTAATTTTTTTGGTTTTCACCACAGAGAAAAACTACCATCGCCCCATATCCTTCTAGATTGGGTAAACGTTGAACTTGAAGAAAAAAATTTGAAAGGTCGGATCTTCCAGAAAAAAGAGGACCACATGTTCCATTGAACCATGTGTATTATTGTCATATTTGGTATTTTTAATTTTATTTTCATGAAACAAAAAAAAATTGACACTGGTAAATTTAATGGTTATTTTACCCTTTGAGGTTTAACTTTTATTGTCTCTATGTATTGAGTGTATCCGGATACTATTCATTGTCAATTTGTGGTTTGGTCACTTTATGTTAGATTTGACTCTTTCTCTAATAAACTTGATCTGTTAATGGAAATGCCTGAACCTTCTCTGAGTCTAACTTCATTTAAATTCTAATTTTGAAAAATTTTGTATTGATTTTCAAAATTATTTGTTGCACTATTTTTGATTGCCATCTTTAATTTGTAATTTTTGCCACTCCGTAAGGGCATTCAAATAACCAAAATAAATTTCTTTAATTAAATACAATATTTAGAAGGAAGAAAAATAAATTTAAATATATGAATAGCACATATTTTGCTTTTTTAAACACCATAATAAAATAAAAATTTAAATTTCACATCTACAATTAATATAATATACACTGTGATATATAATGCAATAAAAAAAGTGATTCCTTAAATAATTAAAATTATAATCATACTGAATCAAAAGTGAAAAAAAAATATATGATGGTAACACTAAATTTTAATATTATTTAATTTAAACAAATAATATGGTAAACCATTGAATAATAATTTCAATAAATGGAAATATTATCAAAATATAAATATCAATAGCCATAAATTTGTTTGTTCAAATTTCGAGATATGAGCGTGAATGATTAGAAAGCATTCACGTTTAAAAATTTCACCTGGAGAATACTATTAAAAAATATCAGAGCACGATTTGTCAAATAAGTATACGAGGGTTGCTATTTATATTTCTGGCCTTGACAACAGTAAGTGTTGCTAGGCGACCGCAGACGATTTTAATCGAAAGTTTGATATTTTTAAACATAAATTCAGCAGACGATTTACCATTATAGCTTCATTTGTGTTGTTGACAGTAAATTGAAAAATTCTTCTCTTTCAAAAAATGGAATTGAATCGTGAACATTTTCGTGCCATTATTTTTCATAACTTTCGACGTGGATTGTCAAGACGAGTGCTTCGATGAACTTAATTCTTTATTCATCGATAAAGCGCCATCCTACAGCACTGTAAAAAATTGGTATAACGAATTTAATCGTGGTCGATGTTCGATCCAGGACGAATCCCGTGCAGGTCGTCCAAAATCCGTTGTTGTGCCAGAAATGATCGATGCTGTGCGTGAACTGATAAAGCAAGATCGTCTTGTGACATACCGTGAGATAGAGGCGTCTTTGGACATTAGTATGACTAGCATCAATAAAATATTGCATGAACATTTGAGCGTAAAAAAAATTTGTTCTCGTTGGATCCGGCATAATCTGACAAACGCTCAAAAAAAGGCTCGTGTCGATTGGTGCAAGGAAATGATGGAAAAATACGTTCAAGGTGCATCAAAGGCTGTGTATAACATCTACACAGGTGTCGTATCATGGATCTATGCATATGAGCCGGAAACAAAACAGCAATCAACTGTATGGGTCTTCCAAGACGAGGCAAAACCAACAAAAGTTGTTCGACGAAGAAGCACATTGAAACAAATGATTGCCTGTTTCTTCGGCATTAACGGTCATGTGGCAACAGTGGCGTTAGAGCAATGCAGGACGGTCAATTCTGAATGATACACGACCATTTGCTTGCCAGAAGTGATCGGAGAAATTCGAAAAAAGCAGAAGAACAGGCGAATCATTCTTCATCATGACAATGCGAGCTCTCACACATCGACTCAAACAAAGTCATTTCTGACGGAGCGAAAGATCGAACTGATGGGTCATCCGCCGTACAGCCCTGATTTGGCACCCAATGACTTCTTCTTATTCCCACACATCAAAAATAAATTACGTGGACAACGATTTTCGACCCCCAAAGAAGCGGTTGATGCATTCAAAACGCATGTTTTGGAGTTACCTCAATCAGACTGGAAAAAATGCTTTGAAAATTGGTTCAAACGCATGCAAAAGTGTATTGGTCATCATGGAGAATATTTTGAAAAACAATAAAACTAATCTCGATCCTACATATTTGTTTTTTCATAATTAGGCCAGAAATATAAATAGCAACCCTCGTAATTGATATAAAATGTGTAAAATATTAATCCCCCCAAAGAAGCCTTCCATAGCACTCATCCATTTTTGTTCACAAGATTTCACCAATAAGCACGATCCACTAAAGTTCACACACTGTGAACACAGCTCGCTTTGGCCAACATTAAGTGCCACCAAGATGAACTTCTGGAAATGTAGAATCGCTGTCACTTTGAAATAGGCATGAAATCTAAAATATGGAACAGGTCTTTAGAGGCATGGAATTCTCGAAAAGGTGAAGCAAACGAAACATCTTTTATTTTTCTTAATTTTTTTCTCCATAGTCGCTCCATTCCAAGAGTAAACACGATAGTTAGTTAAAAGGGGAATAAACCAATTTTCTTCGTTAAGATGAGTCACAGACTAACGCCGAAAGTGGTACAGAAATTGTGGCAGACTATGCTTTCGATTTCTGGGTAGAAGGGGAAAGTGTCGCCAGCCAGGGTCAAGGTTTATCCAAATCCAATTAATTTCGCAGCATTGGCAATAAACTGCTAAGCCTTCTCTTCAGTTTGAAGTTATGACATTTCGCTGTGAAGTCTTCGATCCGTTCGTTAATAGGCTCAAATCTTCCAACATAGTAGAAGTGTGTTCTTTTAGTTAATTTTTTTTCTTTTTATGTTTTGAAGAAGCATTTAATATTATCCTGCGCCCGCTTCATCAGTTCTTATAATCCTGTCGACTTGTAAAATGATGCAGTCGGACCGAGCAGGGAAACAGACACAGGATTTTAATGAAATCAGATGTATTTTATTTAGATCATGTTCTTATGGAAGACCAGCGAAAAGTGATGTTAACTCCATTCAGGATCAGTCTTTCTGGTAGGGAAAATCTTGCAAATAATCCGAAAATGTCTCTATTTAGAGAATACAGGGAAATCTTAGAAATTACTATTGGTTAATGAGCTTGCTCGAGTGATTCCCATGGCTTAAAAGGGAAAAAGATCTTTATTTAAATTTATGCATAGTTGGGCCAAAAATAGATTTAGAAACAGGATGTATCTTTTAAAAGTGTGAGAAAGTATTTCGATTTGAATAATTAATTAGTAATAAAGTAGGAGTTGTTTTATAGCAAAGAAACTAACATAAAAAGATTAATAGAAGCTTTTTATGTTACATACATATATATATATATATATATATATATATATATATATATATATATATATATATATATATATATATATATATATATATATATATATATATATATATATATATATATATATATATATATATATATATATATATATATATATATATATATATATATATATATATATATATATATATATATATATATATATATATATATATATATATATATATATATATATATATATATATATATATATATATATATATATATATATATATATATATATATATATATATATATATATATATATATATATATATATAAATATATATATATATATATATATATATTTATATATATATATATATATATATATATATATATATATATATATATATATATATATATAAATATATATATATATATATATATATATATATTTATATATATATATTGTGTATATATATATATATATATATATATATATATATATATATATATATATATTGTGTATATATATATATATATATATATATATATATATATATATATATATATATATATATATATTGTGTATATATATATATATATATATATATATATATATTGTGTATATATATATATATATATATATATATATATATATATATATATATATATATATTGTGTATATATATATATATATATATATATATATATATATATATATTGTGTATATATATATATATATGTGTGTGTGTGTGTGTGTGTAATAACAGGGTTACATTCCTGTTATCAAATAATTCAGTCGTGAACTAAAATACTTCTTTAATAGTTTTATTTAAAGGTAGGCTGTTGGTGGTAATAGTTCGCACCCATTTCTCCACACTGGAGGGGGTGGACAGCAATATTGGACAATTCCGACAGATTTTATCAGGATCACATCATGTTGAAAGAGACATGCGAAAACCATTGCTCCTGCATTATAATTGAAAATGAGGTAAAAAGGCTCATTCTCGCATACCTTATAACCCTACGCATTATGGAAAATCATTTAATGCTTCCTAATATGGAAGTGAAAGAGGAAAAGATTCTAAAAATAACTCCTTCTTTGAAATATAAGTCTAATTATTATTCATTGGTATGTTTTCAGCCTTGAAGTCCCAAAATAGAATATCTCTACACCTATTCTTTACCAAAGACATTTTATGAAAAGAGTTTTAATGCTTTTATTAATACAAAAGTATTTATAATTTTTGTATTACATCCCCCCTAACAAAATTTTGGTACGCCAAAATAAAATAAAAATTTAGAATACTTTAAATTTTTAAAATTTAGGTTGGTACGACTGTTCCTTTTCCCTACTACAAATAAAAATTTTTCAGTTATGTATATAAAAAAAACAATTATTTACAATGACAAAAATGAAAACATGATAATGCAATTTATCTGCTTAGTCCAACTAAACAGAAAGAAAAATGAAACATATTTATATAACTATTCTGGTAAAATTTTCAAAAAATTTTTTTTCACACAAAAATATACACAATTTTTATGCGAACGAACTGGACAACAAGTGTCATTTAATAAGAAGATTCTGTGAGGTTAAAGGGGTTATTTTCTTGATGAAAATCTATATTCCCCGTTAAAATGGAGGAATACAGAATTGCATGAAGCACAGTGATATTGAGAGATCCAGACTGGTCAATACAAAAATAGTTTATAATATTTTTCTTACCTTGTTGAGAAAAAAAAAAGTTCAACTTTCCTCGCCCTCACATTCAAATGATGCCGAGGTAAACATCTCCACACACAATTCGGATCTCCCAAAAATATAGGGTTTACTTCTTCCATTGAAGAAAGTAAAAACATTTTCTTTTCCTTTGCACACTATTAATGATTTAATTTCAACATTTGTAGGCTGTCTACAAATGTTGAAATCTTGATGCATGTACTATTTCAGAATTTTGTTTACTTAAATTATTCTTTTTATTTATTTTGTAATTAGCTTCTGAAATTTTTTGAAGAATTTTATACGGTCCACTAAAAGGAGGTGACAACTTCCTCATATTCGGATAAGTAAATTCTTCAAACATAACTAATTCATCAGTTTTAAAGTCTATATCTGAAAAGCTAGCATAATATTAAGTTTTATTTCTTTCATTATATTCTTTAGTTCTTTGAATTGCTATATTTTTAGATTCCTCAACAGGTGGACAGATTTCTTCATTTAAGGGATTTTCATAGGGGAGTCTACGATGCATGGGGTATGCAGGTGGAAATTTTGCTACAGAAAGGGGAGTTAAGTTATAAGCATTAACTATATCTTTTAACAAAGTAGACCAGGGAGTCTTAGTAGGTTTTTCATTAATTTTACATTTTAAACGCGTAATTATTGTTTGACCAAGGCATTCAACCTTGCCATTAGACTGCGGATGATGTGCAGTTGTCAATAATTGTTAAATTTTATTATGTTGCAAAAATTTTTAAAATGAGAAGAAGTAGGCAGGGTTTCGATCACTCAACAAAGATTTAGGAACTTGATTTTGAAAAATTTGATGTAAAAAATTAGTATAAGTTTCTGAGCTAATGGATATTGACGCAAAAGCCCAAATGTTTCTTCTGAAGTGGTCAATAATTAAAGTTAAATATTTTTTTGTTGAATTATAGTAATTTAATCCACCAACACTATCTATTACTAGTAAGTCAAACGACTGATTAACAGGGGGTAAGGATTGTAATAATCCAAATCTTTTTTGTCGCGGTTTTTTATTTAGTTGGCACGTATGACAACGTTCTCAAAATTTTCTTATATCTGAAGTTATGTTGTTCCAATAATAAACAGGGGTTATTAAGTTAATCATTTTTTGGATTCCTGGATGATTAAATTTATCATGAGCAATTTGCAGAAGTTTTAATCTCAACGAAAATGGAACAACTATTTTAGTAAAATTTTTCTGACGTACACATAAAGCATTATTGATATCAACAAAATTAGCTTGTAAATTATCATTCCTTTGAGCTTCACTTATTTCACTCAATTTTAACAAATGTGAAACATGAACATTATTATTTTTACTATTACTTTTGACAAGTGAATGTGTTGCATCTTCTGAAAGCCAATCTGCTTCAAAATTAGTAGAACCTTTTGTGTATTTAATATCATATTCATACATACTTAACAATAATGACCCTCTAAATAATCTACCTTTTAAATTTTTAAAATTTTTTAGCCAAACTAAAGCAGCAAGGTCAGTATGTATGGTAAATTTTTGACCAAGAAGGTAATGATGGAATTTATTTAAAGAATCAACTATAGCAAGACATTCAAGTTCTGTAATTGCATAGTTTTTATCATAGTCCCTTAAGGAACGAGAATTAAAAGTTACAGGATGCAATACACCACATTCATCTGTCTGTTTTAACACTGAACCAATTCCAGCTAACGATGCATCAACAAAAAGATGACATTCATGATTAGGATTAAAAAATTTCAAAATTGTTTACATATAATAAAAGCATTTTTTAAAAGTTCAAAATATTGTTGACATTTTTCTGACCACACCCATTTTACATCTTTCTTTAACAAGTTATTTAAAGGATGTTGAATATTTGTAGAACTATCAATAAATTTATTATAAACATCTATTGATCCAAGAAATCTTTGCAATGATTTCACATTTTTAGGGGGTATTAATTTTTAATCACTTCAATATTATGGTTATCATGTGATACAATCCCATTGCTTATTTCATATCCTAAAAGTTCTATTTGTTTTTGCAAAAATGAACATTTTGAATGTTAAAATTTCCTTGTTTACAAATATCAAAAATCCTTTTAAGATGGGTTAAATGTTCATCATAAGAATTAGAAAATATAATGATATCATCGAAATAGTTTGTAGCAAATTTAATCTTATGTTTATTTGAAATTCATCGAATTGTACCTTGAAAGATGCTTGGTGCATTCTTCCATCCAAAAGGTAATCTTAAGTATTCAAATAGACCATTGTGAGTAGCGAATGCTAATTTCTCAGTGTCATCAGGATGAATACAAACATGATGATATCCCATGGATAAATCTACTTTAGAATAATAATTACTACTATTAGACAATTTTTCAATTAAAGGTAGAGGTTCAGAATCTGTTTCTGTAATTTAATTTAATTTTCTAAAGTCAACACATAAACGACTCTTTTTCCCCCCATCTTTTTCAAAAACTAAAGTTACAGGGGCAGCATAAGGGGATGAACTTTCTTTCATAATGTTATTTTTTAACAATTCTTCTATTTGTATATCAATTTCTTGTTGTTGTTTTGGGGATGTTTTATAAGGCCTTAGAGATATAGGTAAATCTGAAGTTAACCTGACTCTCTGTGGTTCCATTCTAATTTCTCCCACATCATGTTTGTTCAATATCTTAGAAATATAGCGCCAACTTGACATCCTTGACTCAGCATCCTCGCTACCGTTTCTTGAAACCCCAAACAGTTGAAAATTAGTTGTTGATCTTATAGCTATAGCGTGCTCGTAGCACCAATCATAATAAATTCTTTAATACAGTCCAATCGCTATTTTATTCTATTGTTAACAAACGAACCAGCATAGAAATCAATCAATTGGTATCGAACATTAGTGATCCTTAATAACCGGAGATGGAAAAAGAGAAACTAAATAGATCGAAGCGTGCCGTCAAAGGTACCATAACGAAATTAGAAACTTACATTGATCAAACGAAGGAACATAATCCAACTGAATTGGAAGTGAAGCTTAAGGCCGTTGGCACCTGAAAAAGGAAGTGAACTGTCTATGGGGAGGAAGAGTGGAGGAAACCTTTGCCCCTGGTGGTCAGTAAAACGGTTAAAACTCCTCAGAAATCTGGGAGGATTGAATCATTATAGTGAGGGTTTCGATTGGCCTGAGGGTCACCCCCTCCATTCAAATCCGGGTATTTTCTTTGGCAAGTTATCGCTACTTTACTTTCTCGAAATCGCAACTACATACAAAATTTAGACTACCGTGAAAGCGTATACAACAGGTTTTCTTTCTTCTTTTTTTTTTTCGTTCCTGCTGGTTCGTTGTGTTTTATTTTAGTAAAGGGTCTCAATGAAAAGGCCAAATGTGATCTTCCTTCTATGTAATTCCGAAACTGGTGTTTCAATATGCATTTTTATTTACGCATATAGTTTAATTCATTCAAACATTAAAAGTTAAGCCAATCTTACAGAGAAACACGGGAATTGATTGCATGGGTTTATAAAATTAGTTTGGCTTAATTGTGTGAGGAAGAGTTTAAAATTCAATTTAAAATAAATTTAAATTTTTTTAGGACTGATGTCCAATAATTGCGAGATTATATAGAATGCTTAAGAACATTTATTGAGACAAAAAAAATGCGAAATGAATATTTTTTTTACATTGTACACAAAAAATAATGGATTTGGAATCGTTTGATTTCATATATTGCCTATCATGAGCATCATTTTGCGCTACTATGGTGTTAATTGACTACTCATAGAAATTAAAAAGTCAGTATTTAAAACGATAAGGATTTTCATGACTTATTATACGGCGAAATAAAATATTTAATTGCATTAGTAATTGCATAGGTCATGTTAGTGTTTGACGACAATTTTATCAAATCATTACAATATTTTGAATTGACTCACTATCCGCTTACCCCTTACTAGAAATTTCTAATAAATTTTCTTTTTCTGTTTTATCTTTTAGTTTCTCTGATTAAAGACTAAATTATCTCCTTTTGTTTTTTCTTATAATTATTGACCAATTGTTATTTTACCAACTCAATTGGAAAATAGCTCAAAATTAAATAAACATAAGTTACTATAAGTTCAAATAATAACACGTAAGTACAATTCCTTTTTAATATTTTATTATTCTATTTTAATTTTCAAAATATTTTTGTTACAACATCAATGAAATATTCTTTATACATATGATCATTATTATTATATAACGCATACTATGCATATATAAATCTTCATATCAAAAATTTGTTTACCATACTGATTTACCGCATATTTCTGCCCTACATAGAACACAAGAAATTACTTTTTATTTATTCATTTAAAAAATAAAATTATTTCCTCAAGCAAATTTTATATTTATAACAATTTAACAATGCAAAGTAAATTTTGTTCTACAAAATAAAAATTTGAATAGAAAAATTTTAACACCATAAATAGGAGAGAGATGGGTATAAGTTTCAATTATACTATTTTTGTCTTTAGTAAAATTAAAACTTGCGTGATTAGAAAACAATTATAATAATTTCTCTACTTCCAATAGTTCTCATTGTGTCGAAAAAATACTATCTTTGTTTTATTCGCTAATTGTATTATTCTGCAAATATTTATATTCTGTGCGAGATAATTCCTTATTGATATTTTGGAATCGAACAAAATTAAAATCTAAATCAAATAAATATACCTTGTTCATGTTGACTTACTTTCTTTTGCAATTTCTTTTTCTATGTAAAGATAACGTAATAAATAAAACGCGTGTGATTATAAAAACAGAATTATTTTACAAAACAACAGAAAAACAGAAGATTTTAAGAGCATATATACATTTGAATGAAATTTATATAAAAACATCGCATGAAAGAAAAATAATTGGAGAATGGGGGAGAGCAATGTGTTTTAGAGCCTTGTAAGGAACAAAAACCTTTAGCGATATAATAAAAAAATATTCTAAATATAATATAAAAATATTCTTAAAATATAATAAAAAAAATTTATCAAAAATGTTCTAGTAAAAAATATTCGAAGTAATTAAAAAATATTTTAAAAGTAAATAAAGCACTATTAAAGATTATTTATAAAAGTTTTTGAAGATAATTTCCGAGAAATTAAAAAATGGCCAATGAAAACTTTTGGGTGGGGAAAATTTGATATAATGTTTTCTCAAAAAAAGTAACTGCTTTTTTCAAATCTGAATTACCATTTTTTCTCCAAGTAAAAGTTTTCAAAAGTACAAAGGTTTTGTATTGGGTTACTAGTGATGAGAGTACTATAACAAAAAAACAATTTTGTCCCCCAATCCGATGAAATGCAATACTTCGTTTCAAATGTATTTAAATCATTAAGTAATAATAGACACGATATTTTTAAGAACGTCTTTAATTTGTGCGGTTTAATTAAAGACAAGAGTAATAAAAGACTTGAACTAATCTGACTCGTCACTGCTTCTTTAAAAAGTGTCTTTTGTGAGCAAGCGACGCGAAGAAAGCATATTCATAAACAAAAGAAACTAGAAGGCTAAATCTTCATGCTTTTCTCTTTTGAAAGCCACTACCTTTAGGTTCTCGACTGAAAAAGAGTAGATTTAACTGCAATGTATTGCACAAAAACAGCTGCTCTTACAGAAAAGTATTTTTTCAACAGGTGCATAATCATCTTGCTGCTAATAGCTTGGTCTTCTCGCCGACAATGGGCTATTTTACACCTTCTCTCCAGTATTCACTTTCTGAAATAGCCAAACATCTTTACTCTTATTTACAAAAGAATAGGAGAAAGCGTTTGTGTGAAGCAAGGGTTGTCCGAGAGGTCAACCTTTGGATTGACCTCTGGATGGATTTCTTTAGAGAGCTCACTCGAGTCGCTACTAATAAAACCTCCCAAACTCTGAAATAGTTTTAAGATTCGTATTGACTCAAAATATTTTAAATTTATATATTTTATAGCAAATACAATTTTTATTACTTCTCGCAATAATGCCAAAAAAATAGAAAAATCTATAAGAAATTTAAAATCAAAAGTTTCTTAAAATAACCATATGCTCGTGATAAAAGAAAATATTGCGCAACGTAAAATTAAGTTAACTGTACGATACTGCAAAACAGAGCTTCCTCATAATTTCTATCAAACTTCATTGAGTAAACAAGTTCTTAGTTCGATTATAATTTTCAGAAAAAAAAAATTTAATTTTGTTTTCAACTTGTTTGATAAAAAATCTTGTTCCTCTCTTGCTAGAAACAAATTTAATACATATTTGTAAATTTTAAATAAATATCATTAGGATATCATTAACTATTAACAATTAATAAATAAAAATGAAAAAATTATCAAGCATCAAAATTTAAAAACGCTTACATAAATGTCAATTTCGTCAATGGAATTTATGTTGGGATTATTAAAATGATTGATTTTAAAAATTTAAATTAGAACCTTATTTCTCAACCATGGAACTTCAAACTGAGATAACGTAAAACGGGACACTTACGTTTTGTGACGTTACGTTACGTTATGTTAAATGTTTTCCAGAAATAAAAAAAAATAAAGATAGTATTTGTCTTTTCTGTAGAATGCACACGTTGAGCAACAATAAAATCTATCCAGCCCATTGTGTTTCGTATGCTATCTGTGATGTCAAATCTTGTCTCATGTATATTTTACTGGTATTAATGTCGATAAGTTAAGTTGACATTCAGACTCTTAGTACAATGAATGCGTTTTATTAGCGGTTAAAAGCTATTATCTCTTTATATGTCGAAATAATTCATAATATTGCACTTTGGATAGTGACTTGCAGCAGATATTTGGTTTTGTTTTGATCAAAACGAAAGCAGTAGGCATAAATGTGTAGCTAAATAGTTGTAGGCGATGTTTGCTCTGAGATCAGAATATCAGTGGAAGAGTTTAAGATAATTCAGGATTCATACAAACCTTAAAAAGGACGAAAATTACGCATCGTTATAAGTTTTATCAACAACTACGCCTTATAATTTCAAATAGTTATACACAGTGACGAAATATGACAATTTTAATTTCAAAGTGAATACTAAGTAAAACAGTTGTTTACTCTTTTTATTAGAACATTGACACCCCTTTTTAAGTATAATATGGACCGTATGAGCGTTGAAAGATGCAATAGCCTGATCCAAAAGCACAATGCATAATAAAGCACATAGAAAACTAATTTATAATGTTGCACTATGTTGTCATGCGGGAACTTTACGCCAAAAGTGTGTTTGGAGATATCAATGTAAGTAAAACGATACTAATTTTCTTAAGGCAAAAATAGGGCAATATATTGAACGCAGCCGAACTATTTGTTCTAGTACAAAAGAAATTAAATAAGAAAATGTACGACTTTAAAACAAATTTTCTATTAGTTTGATTTTAAAATTTAATTTCAAATAATAACAATATGATTAATAATAATATCAATTATAAAATTCCTTTCATTGATGGAATTAATAATAATGATTAAAGTAATAATTATAAAATTACTCATAACTAACAATAAATTTAATACTTTTATTTCAGATTTTCTATTTTATCCCCCCCTCCAACAAAAAAAATTTATACATTAAAAATGATAAGTTACGTATCTTCAAAGCTACTTCACCCTAAGTTCATTGGTGGTAACTCTTTACAGCAGTAACATTTTTTTCCTTCATTTTTCTTATTTAGAATAATGTTTTAAATACCTTCTCGAAAAAAAGTTGTGGAGATATATTTTATGAAATATTTAGATAGTAATTTAAAGGAGATATTAAAAAATTGCCCCGAACAAACTATTTTTAATTACTAATTTTCAAAAAACTATAGGAAGACATTTGTAAACGAAATGATCTTTTTCCTAAAAATTGAAAATGGCTTTAATGTTCAATTTATTTAAACGAGTAAATTATTTGTTAATTACTCTCACGGTTTATAGTTAAACATTATTTCAATCTTGAAAAAGATATTCTTAGGCCGTGAAGGAAAATAAGATCTGAATCACTCATTTCAGTAAATGATTACTTCTTGTCAGGGACTATGCTTCTTGTGAATGTTTGTTTCTTGGCGACCATTGAAATCCACCATTACGAAAAAGATCACAGGTTTATTTACGACAACCATGAAAATTCACTTATTATGTCCCCATGCCTGGGAGATTTCTTCACGGTTGAGTGATAGCCTCCTGGAGAGAAAAGGAGGAACTGAAGAACGATTTCAGAGTAGAAAAATGTTTCATACCCCGGAAAAAATCATTTTTTAGCAATAGTTCCTAATGTATAATTTCATATTGCTGAAATTACGTTTGAACTACGTATTTATATGTTTTTTTTAAAAAACAATTTCGTGAATTTAGCTAAAAAAGTAACTTTGTGAAAAACGCTTGAAAATTACTCTAAAATCACATTTAAACTCGTTTTAAAAATTATTAATAGAATTTTAAAATAATTTTTTACATTAGTTATGTTTGTTTAAATGAGATCTATTCATTAATATTAAACATTGAGCTGTCAGGTTGTAAATTATTGAGAAAAAGTGATTTATGTTTTCCCATCGAATAACATTGAGACGTCGATTGAAGCTGGCAACGGTGCCAACGGCCTTAAGCGTGTTGAACAATTATATCAAAAACTTGATGAGTTGAAGGATCAATATTATGGTCTAAAAGATATCAGTGACTCTGAGATAACTGAAATAGAAACTGATTTAGAAGGAACAATAGACAGACTCGAAGCTTTGGAGGTAAGAATTAAAGATATTCTTAACTCTTTGATAATTAAACCTTCAATAATTAATTGTGAAAATGAAATATCTCAGGCTGATTCGAAAACAAAACTAGAAATTAAACTACCTAAGATACCACTACCGGTATTTCACGGTAAATTTGATGAATGGCCCAATTTTAAATCACAATTTAACATATACATAACATTATAACTAAAAACAATGATTTAAATGACTCTCAAAAACTGCATTATTTGAAAGCGTCATTGCTGGGCGACGCTTAAACGTCTCGAAACTCTTGACGATTCTTTTGAGTCACTTTTAAAAGCATTAGAAAATAGATTTGAGAATAAACGTCTCCTCACTGAGACTTACATAAATCAAATTTTGGAAATTGAAAAACTTACAAATGAATCAGCTGGAGATATTAGAAATATGGTAGATATTTTAAAGAAAAATATCAGAGCTCTGAAGCTTCTAAATTTTGATCGTAATAATTTATCTGACATACTTTTGCTAAACATCATTTTGAAAAAGGTAGATCGAGAAACCAGAAAACAATATGAACAAACTACCGTATCAAATGAAATACCAGAATTGGATAAGTTTTTAGAATTTTTAGAAAAAAGAAGCCAAAGTCTTGATAGTATTAGTCGAACAGCTTCTTCTTCAATTTATAAACATAAGCAAGCTGTTAATAAGAGTAAATCTTTCCTGAATTCGAATAATAATCCCAACTCTTGTGTAATCTGTAAATTACCACACATGATTTTTAAGTGCAATACCTTTCAAAATATGAAGGTTTCGGATAGATTTAATGAAATGAAACGTTTAAATTTGTGTATTAATTGCCTAAAGAATAATCACAAAGTAAAAGACTGGAAGTCGAATAATTCCTGCTTCGTTTGCAAAAAACGCCATAACACTTTACTGCATATTTATGAGATTTCTTCCCCGCCTTCTACCTCCTCAGTTTCTACGATGCCAGGCGCCGATCAAACAACTGTCTCGCAATTGCATGATTCATTCCCACAAGAACATTCGAACACTTTTTCAAATTATTTAGTATCAAAAAAGATACAAAATATTCTCTTGCCTACTGCAGTTGTTTATATTAGAAATGAATTGGGAGACTATTATCCATGCAGAGCGATTTTGGATTCCGCTTCTCATCTTTCTTTCTGTGAACAAAAATTAGCTAATGACTTAATGTTGAAAAAGGAAAAAATAAATGCTTCTGTCTCTGGATTGAGCGATATTTCGGTAAATATCAAACACAAGGTTACCACTGTAATTAAAAACAATAGTGGGAGTTTTTCCACATCTTTAGAACTTTTAATTGTTCCTTCGATCACAAATTTAACGATAATTAATCCAGTAGAAGTATCTAATATAAGGATTCCACCGGACATTAATTTGGCTGATCCAGAGTTTAATTCACAAAAAGAAGTAGAATTAATTATAGGTTGCGAGCTCTTTTTTGAAATTTTGAAGCCAAATCAGTTTCGATCGGCATGTAGTAATTGGTTGTTTTAAGAAACTGCATTTGGTTACATTGCCGTGGGGAGCTCCGATAATAGTACAAATAGAGCATATTGTGGATTAATGCTTGGTTCAGATATAAATTCGGAAAGCCTTGATAAACAGCTACAAGCATTTTGGAATATAGAAACTGTTGAGGAGCCCTCTGTTGAACATAGTGTCGAATTTGAGCTTTGCGAAACTCAATATAAAAATACTCATTATCGAAATCATGAAGGGCGTTACATAGTATAGTTGCCTTTGAAAGAGGATCCCGCTTCGCTCGGTGATTCTGAAGCCGTTGCCGAAATGCGTTTAAATCAGTTATGGAAAAAACTTTCGAAAAATGAGAAGTTGCAATCACTTTATAAAACATTCTTAATGGAATATGCTGACTTGCAGCATGTGCAATTAGTTGTAGAACTTCTTGATAAAACACTTTCGTATTTTTTACTTCATCATGGTGTACTGCGCCCAGATAGTAAAACCACTAAGTTGAGAGTGGTATTTAACGCTTCCTCCAAAACGACATCGGGTCTTTCTTTAAATGATATTTTGTACAAGGGCGGTACTATACAACAAGATTTATTTTCAATTCTTTTGCGATTCAGGCAACATGCATATGTGTTCACCACTGACATTTCTAAAATGTTTAGGCAAATTTTGATTCACCCTGATCATCGGAATTTACAGTTGATATTATGGAAAAACAGCGTGAATGACCCAGTGCAAACTTAACACTGTTACATACGGAACCTCTTGTGCACCCTACTTAGCAACCAGAACTATTAAGCAATTAGCCATTGATGAGGGGGATAGCTTTCCCTTAGCCGCTGCTGTCATAATTAGAGACACTTATATGGATGACATTTTGTCAGGTATTTCAGACTTTCAAGAATTTCAATTACTACAAGAATAGTTAGTAGACCTGTTTAAAAAGGCGGGTATGAGCTTACACAAGTGGTGCACTAACACTTCAAAAATTCCTAATTCCATACCATTAGAAGACCAAGCCTATGATTTCTTTTGTGAGCCACCAAATACCATTAATTCCCTTGGGGTGATCTGGAACCCAAATTTAGATTATTTTACTTTCAAGGTAGATGTAAATATTCATGACTCATACACTAAACGAAAGGTCTTATCCACCATCTCACGCTTGTTCGACCCCCTTGGATTTCTTGGTCCCATTCTAACCAAGGCTAAATTGTTTCTCCAGAAACTCTGGATACTCAGATTGTAATGGGATGAACCGCTTCCAGATTCAATGGCTAAAGACTGGCAGTGCTTTGTTTCTACTCTGCCTGCCATTGAAAACATACAAATTCCTCGTCACGTGGGGGAGAAGAGTGAAATCGTGATTCACGGCTTCTCCGATGCATCAGCCGTTGCGTATGGAGCAGTTCTGTACATGCAATCCATTTCGGGAGAAACATCATATACGAGACTTTAGTGCAGCAAGTCCCGCGTTTCAAAAGTAAAGCCTATCACGATCCCTCGCTTAGAGTTGTGTGCCAGTGTTTTATTGGCACAGCTTTTGAACAAGGTTCTGAAGTCTCTAACCTTGCCCATTCAACAAATAATGTTGTGGACAGATTCTACAATTGTGTTGGCATGGCTTCAACGGTCGCCTGATCAACTCAAGACTTCTATCAGCAATCGAGTTAAAATAATACAAGAACTCACTAAGAACTGTCATTGGAATCATGTTGCATCTGATAAAAATCCTGCAGATGTCCTCTCTCGTGGTCTGAATGCTTTGGAAATTTCCTCCCATGAACTCTGGAAACCACCAGATTTTTTGAAACAAGAACTGAATATTGTTCCAATAGATTTTGAAAAACTCTCTTCGGACAGTGAATTTTTACAGGAACTCAAACCCCTTGCCAAAATACTTATAACTTCTTATAAACTTGATTTAATTGACAATATTTTAAATCGTAGCAATAATTATACTAAAATTTCGAATGTTTTAAGTTATGCTTTCAGATTCATATTCAACTGTACAAATCCAGGTAACAAAAGATTTGGTAAGTTATCCTCTAATGAACTAAATGAGACGGAGTCCTTTTTAGTTGGAAATGTACAAGCATCTGCTTTTAAGGAGGAAATAAAGGCCATTTCCAAGGGCAGGGCTTTTTCAGGTAAGAGTAAACTTAACTCTTTAAATCCTTTTCTTGATGGTCATCAAATTGTCCGAGTCGGTGGTCGTTTACATAATGCTGCTCGGGATTATTCTCAAAGGCATCCAGCTATACTTCCTGCAAACCATCCTTTCACTAAATTGTTAATGACTCATTTGCATATCAAAAATCTCCATTTAGGACCTCAAGCGTTATTATATTGCACTAGAGAAAGGTTTTGGCCACTTCGTAGTCGATCGATAGCTAGGAAAATTGTACATAAATGCATAGTTTGTTTTAAACATAAACCCCTTGTTTCAAATCAACTTATGGGAACCTTGCCTCGAGAAAGAGTAAACCCTAAATATCCTTTTTTGCACTCTGGTGTTGATTATTGCTGCTCTTTTCAAATTAAATATAAACACCATAGAAAAGGAAATTTCCAACGGATTTATGTTGCAATATTTGTGTGTTTAGCCTCGAAGGCGATTCACTTAGAAGTGGTTTCCGATTTAACAACTGATGCCTTTCTTGCTACCTTAAAGCGTTTTGCGGCTAGGCGCGGCAAATGTGCTACAATATCATCTGCTAATGCAAAAAGCTTTGTTGGGGCTAGTAGGGAATTGCAGCGATTGCAGAATTTAACTAGATTTCCTGACGATAAACTAACATCCTATTTGGCATCCGAAGAGATAGTTTGGAATTTTATTCCTCCCGGAGCTACAAATTTCGGGGGCCTCTGGGAGGCAGGGGTCAAATCCTTTTAGTTTTACTTAAAACGTGCTATAGGAAATCTAAAGTTAACATTTGAGGAATTCCTTACAATAACAACACAAGTCGAAGGAATCCTAAATTCTCGACCATTAACACCTTTGTCAGATGATATTGATGACCTCGATGTTCTAAAACCAGGGCATTTTTTGGTTGGAAGGTCTATAACTGCCATAGCTGAACCAATTTTGTTGGATAAATCGGAAACCCGACTTTCTCGATGGCAAAGGTTGACAAAAATTGTTCAGTACATTTGGACTAAGTGGTCTTGCGATTACTTGAACAACTTGCAACAAAGAACAAAATGGAAGGTAGAGAAAACCAACATAAATTTAAATGCGATGGTTTTAATAAAGGAGGATTATCTTCCTGTAAATCAGTGGGTCTTGGGACGAATTTTAAAACTATTTCCTGGAACGGATGGAAAGGTTAGAGTAGCGGAGATTAAAACAAGCAAGGGGATTGTTAAATATAGCATTAGTAAATTGTGTATTTTGCCATTGGGCAATTAAAAAAGATGTATGTTAATTTTCTCATTATGTGTACCTACCGCATTTATTCATTCTTTGCAAATTTTATATTGGAATATGTTTATGTACTATTGTTATGCTAATTTGTATGTTTATTGAATATAATTCAACGGCGGGTGGATGTTCAATATCTTAGAAATATAGCGCCAACTTGGCATCTTTGACTCAGCATCCTCGCCACCGTTTCTTGTAACCCCAAACAGTTGAAAATTAGTTGTTGATCTTATAGCTACAGCGTGCTCGTAGCACCAATCATAATAAAATCTTTAATACAGTCCAATCGCTATTTAATTCTATTGTTAACAAACGAACCAGCATAGAAATCTATCAATTGGTATCGAACAATGTTTATGTTTTGTAAAAATATCATCATAACTTTTTAAAATTTCTTTCAAGTCCACATTTTCTATTTTGTTCTAATTTTTTATTTTTTCGTCGATATTGACCTGATAATGTATGCATCCATTACCTAGATATATCTTCGAATCATTTGAAATTTTTGGACATTTTTTCTTTTTCCTTTTCTTTTTATTTTTGTTACCCTTTACATTATTTTTTTAAATGTTTACTTTTACTGAAACATCTTTAACTTTTATTTTTTCACCATTTTTAACCTTAACATTTTGAGAATTTTGCTGTCTAATGTGCAAAGATAAGTTGTCCCTATTAGAATTAGCAGAGGTGATCAGTCTCTTACCAAACTGAGTAGCAACTGGCCCGACACAATCAATAAACAAACAAAAATCTTTGCAAGTCTGCAACCCTAATAAAGCATATGGTAAATCAGTATCAATTATAATAAACTTAGCTGAGTTAACAATTTCGCCTAACTTAAAGGAAACTCACAAATTCTGTTAAGTGTTAATTGTCCTTTCGTTTGAGTAACATTTAATTCTTCGCATTTTTTAATAGGAATATTTAATTTTGACGCAAAATCTTTTGGTATTATTTTCAATGTTGACCCGGCATCAACATTCAATAATATTTCTTTGTCTACATTCTCATTTTTATTTTGTTTTGATTTTGGACGACCCTTTTGGTATTTATTTTCCACTTTATATCCATTTAGGTACTTATTTTCCACTTTATATCCGGATATTATTTGCTATTGTTTATTTGTCATATTTTGGACGTTTACTTCCACATTGTTAGGGTTGTTTACACACAAAGAACCCATGTGAAATTGATTCAAAAGTCCTTTCTTCGAGCAATATTTACATTGATTTATTGAGTTCTCCTGTATTGTATGATATATTTTGGGTTTTGTCACATTCGGGGTTACATTTTTGTTTAGGACAAGCCGAGGCTTTATGTCCTGGTGCATTACACTTAAAGCATTTAATGTCATATTTTGGGTTTTCTATTTTCATCATATATGGTCCCTTATTATTTTGACATTTATTTTTATCTAAGTCACTTTTAATTTTTTCAAGGTTTTGTTTAAATTCAAAAAGATTATTTTCTCCATAAAGAATTGATTTATTATTTGTTTGGTCTGGTATTCCTTGAATTATGTAAGTGATTAGAGCTAAGTTATCAATATCACTTTGAGTAGCAATTTCTTTCATTTTAGGGAAATACTCTTGAAGAGTTTCATTATATATTTGCTTTCTTTTTTGCAACATTGCACGTTTTTCTGCATTATTGCAATTAAGTCCAAATTCTTCAAGTAAAAGATTTTTTTAATTTTTCATATGAATTTAAACAAGTTTCACTTCTAATTAATGTTAAAGCATTACCCTTTAAACATCTTTTTGCAAATAAAAATTTTAACATGTCAGAAAGCTTAAATAAATTTGCATGAGTTTCAAAATTTTCAAACCAAGAATTAATATTTTCATGTTTATCCTTTATGTCTCCTTTAAATATAGGAGTAACTGCTTCAATGTCAGAAAAATTAACTATTAATTTTGTTTCTGGTTCTCTATTATTTGCATCATTATTAGAACTGAAATTAACTTGTGTAAATTGATTTACACAAGTTTTAGTTGGTAAATGTGGTTCAAAATCAGTTTGAGTTTGTTTACATTCAACCTGCCTAATTTCATCCCCAGCTTCAGAGGGATTTTCAATTACTATAGAATTTTTTAAATAATTAAAATCACGTAAGCAAGTTAAAATATGTTTTGCTATTTCATTCTTATTTCCCTCACTGGAAATATAAAGAATGTCTGTAATTTTGACTAATTCCGAAAAATTAAAAGTATTATAAATTTCTTTCAGTTTGTTTGAAAATTCTTCATTGTTAGGTTCAAAAGAAAATGCTGAAAAATTTAGTATTTTATTACGATTTAATCGTGATAAATCATTAGGAAATAAAAGTTTAAATAACAACTCAATTTTATTTGTCGTCACTAGTTTAATAGGCGTTTGAATCACATTTATTTATTTCAAAAACATTTAAAATGCACTGTAAAGACAATATTATATCATTATTTTTTTTTAAAAAAAAAGCAATATAAACACAAGAAATGCAATCTAACCCTTAAAAATGTATTTCTCTATTCAATTATTCATAATGAGAAATTTAGCTCACTTGACCTACGCAATCATAAAATTATCGCTACTAATTATGAAGGAAAGAAATAATGTATGCAGGTGACACTTCTTTATGTTCGTTTTTCACTTCACGTGTTTCAAGTGTTGAAAAAAAATTTTAACACTCGCGTACTTCATCACTTTACAAACAGGTATTTTTTAGAACACCGAGCAGTAAATTTTTGCAGGCTTTTTTATACGCGCACATATGTACACTTCAGGATTTTCACACGCGCAAGCCACTTTCACTATATCACTATCTTGATCAAGACGGTCAGTCTCCCCGATTTATTTCCTGTCCAGTCTCGGGTATATCTCCAGCCAACATCAGCAGCGAGCGATGGAATCCTTCCTTTCCTTCTACGCCGATAAGCCAACTTTTTCCGCGGCCTCCGCGAAGCCAATCCTGCTAGACTTGTAATAACGTGATTTCATCCCTGTTATCATTGGTTATGTTTAGCTCAAATAATTCAGTCGTGAACTAAAATACTTCTTTAATAGTTTTATTTAAAGGTAGCAAGGCCGGATTTACGTATAAGCTAAATAAGTTGTAGCTTGGTGCCCCGAGATGACAAAGGCTTTTTCTTCTTTTTTAAAGTTTCATTCGGAACTGGGGCCCTCTGAATATGTTTATTGATCATACTTGTTTCTATTTTTAATTCCTTGATTTTTGTTGTTATTATGTGTTTAAAGTAATAAGGCTTTTAAATCAAAGTTGAAACAACTTCTTAAAATTGTAAATCGAAACTATTTATGAAATTTTGACAGATTTGTTTTTATTTTAAGCTTGTGCATTTAATTTAATAAAATAAAAAATAAATTTAAAAAATATAAATAAATGGCTGGTAAAATAAAAAAACTTCGTTGTCATTAGAAAGAAATATATCTTTTAAACAATTTCAGTATTAATAAATTATTTAAAAATAAAAAATTTTTAGTTTAAGAGGTAAAAAAGTTTTTTGGTTTGTTTAAAAGATAATTTTGTCCCATCATTTGCTCATGAGACTATTTAATATCTGTTTCTAAGGATCACAATTCCTTTTTATTTTACTTTAAAATAGCACAAATGATACAATTAATGCTTTCATATGATATGCTGCAGTTTTAAATAACGCTTTAAAATATCTAAATAACTTAAAAAGTCAATTCAAAAAACAATTAACTAATACTCTTAAATATGAATTTAATTTTTTTTCTGTCTGTCTCATTTTATATTCTCGCATTATTTAGAGCAGACAGCTGCGTGTGTGGATGATGTAAGTAAAAAAGGCATTCAAAAAAAGCCAATTTAGTTTCAGTTAATTTTAATTCCCTCAATATTAACTCCTCACAGAAAAATTTAGTAAAAAAGGTATAAAAGTTAATTGTCGCAAACAAATTAATATGAAGTAAGAACGGAAAAAAAATTATATCGAAATATGTTGATCACTAATGAGACAGACGGGGTGAAAGACATCGAAAGCAATTCGTTTGAATAGTAAAGCTAGAAGGTGTTTCTAAAATCCGGAAATCTATCAGGTTTTAATTTTTTTTTCTGTCACAAAATTTATCAGGGGCAATTCGTTAGAGTTTAATATGGGTTATGTTTCTTCATTGATTAAATATTAAACATTGATAGATATTTGTCTCTTAAAGCATTTCATTCTAAAATAAAAATAATTATTCTATAATTGTAATATTTTAAAGCTAATTGAAATAAAGCTTAAGTGTGTTTGTTTGGCTGGATGCCCGGCGCTATTGCTCTTTCTCATCCTAGCCACTGTACACCATCAAGAGCAGAGCTGATACTTTTAACTTGTCACATTTATTTTCTCTGATATTTTATTGACTCTTTAATAAATACTAAAAAATGTAAGCCAAAAGTTTACATAAATCATAATTTTTATTCTTGCACTAAAATGCAACAAATGCACTTAAAACAATTAAAAAGAAAGCAAAAGTAATGAAGAAATATTTTTAATATGAACATCAATTAAAAAATATCAGCTTACAAAATTAAATTTTTTTTTATTTTTACGCACCGTATTAATATTGCCGCCCTCACCTGCTCTAGGGTGTAGGGCTTAGAAGAAGAATAAATAAGAAAAATACTTGTATATTTCGTAAAATTGAAAAATTTGCTTCGATTATAAGCGAGGATAAGACATAAATAAAATGTAAGGTATTAATTACTAGTTGCTTACTATTTCTTAATTCATAATATTGAAATACTTATTTAGATATAGAGAAGAATATTAAATGTATTTGATATAATTAGTTTAATTGCTTTGTTTTATAAAAATAATTTATATGCAATATTAATATTTAAAATAAGTGTAGAAGTAAGAAAATCGCTTTATTTCCAAAACTGGATTTGACATTCAATGCTAAGGTCCATTTTTAGTATTTATGTTTAAATAGTCCTGCAATCCAGTCCTGTCCTTTAACAGTTATGTAAATGCAGTCCTCTTCTCGGACTCACAAGCGACCTTACAATCAATTAGCTCACATGAACGTCCCGTGACACCTGAGATTTCCCGATGTCAAGACCTCTTGAGATCTTTATTTTTGTGGGGAAAACGAATTAGTCCTCCAGTGGGTGCCAGCCCATTGTGGTGTTTGGGGCAATGAGCAGGCAGATTTACTTGCCAAAAAAGGTGCCAATTTGCTACAACAACCAAATACGGCAAATTCCTTTTGGAAAATCAAACTGTTCCTTAAAAATTTATGTAAAACCAACTCATTGCAACTTCAGACTCGCATAGCTTTGAAAAGTTGGAGAAATGTAAGCTCTTCTTTAATTCCCGACAAACCAAGACGTGATGCAGTTGCGGCCTTCCGCTTATATACAGGCCACGATTGTCTTTCTGCTCACTTATACCGCATAGAGGCCTTTCCACCACACCTTTTTGTCCACTTTGTAAATCTGGAGAGAAATTGGACAGGGACCACCTGCTTCTATGTGGGGCCCTTCGTAGACACGCTGAGTCCTCAAGATATTGGGAAGCAAGAGAACTTTTAAGGCAATGACTTCGGTCTTCTTTTTTTGTTATCCTACGTACATTTGTATTCGTTATTTATTTCATCTTCCTATTTGTACCTTTTTGCCTTGCCATTGGAAATTTAAAAAAATGTTTAAATAGTTAAGGCGGAAGTAGTATAACACGAAATAACGCACGGAGAAAAATTACGACATTTCTCTCAAAAGAAGTAAAAATAAAAAAAGCTACTTTGGTAATGAAACCAAAATATATGGTATTTAAACCATTCATTTGGTAATTTTTCCGCTCGCATTGCAACAGTTTATCGAAAACTTTGGTTTTAAAAATTATAGCTCTTATTTACCACACATTTAATAAAAATGCAAAACTGAAAAATAAAATTAATCGAATTATTGATTATTAAGCAATGCTCCAAGGCAGCGGTTCCCAATTATTATTTAGGCTTCCCTCTACGGAACCCTAAAAAATCAGTCTTCTTGAGGTAATTGTGAATGTTATAACCTTAAAAAAGACCATCTTAAAAATATTTAATTAGAGGAATGAAGGTTTTTCATTGTTTTATTATTAACAATGTAAGAGACTTGTCATAAACGTCAAAAATGGTAATTTAGAAAACATTTTTCCCTTTAAAAGAATTTGGTCATTTTATTTTGATTTGAAAAGTGCAGTATGAAATACTAATATAAGATTTTGTAAATGCTTATTATTTTCCTAATTTGTTATGCATTTAACACATTGTTTTTAGAAATATATTATTATTTAAAAAATGTCATCTCTACTTAATCGGTATTTTACTTCAAATAATTTAATGAAAGAAACCGAAAGTTTATGAAGGATATGATTTAAAGGTTGGATCTAAATATAATCAGAGATTATGAAAAGTACTAAATAGAAGTTATAAAAGTATTCATCCCTGATTATAAAAAGTACTAATTCGCGTAACCTCCTTAACTCTCCCCGGAACCCTAAAGTTCCATAAAACACAGTTTGGAACTGCTTCTCTGAGGTATCATGATAAAATTACCGAAGTTTACCACATTTACTACCGAACTGCACAGTAAAAAACTATATTTTTATGCTAATTTCATGAGAAGTCTTACATAAAGAACAGTTTGGAAATTTTTAACAAAATGAAAAACGTCAAGTATTCAAATGACTCTTCATTTATTAAATTTTAAAAAAATAAATAAATAAATAAAACCCGCAAGGCAGGTGTGTTTATTTAGGGCTTATGAAATCTAGCGCAATACTTAGAGATCGTGGGTGTTGATGACAGTTTTAAACTTTTATTTCTTAATACTGGAAAATGTTTTTCTTATTATTTTTAAAAGTATGCTTGTTGAAAAATTTATAATTTAGCAATTTTATAAAAAACAAGAAGGCTCCGATCCTTGTTCACTTTGCTCACCAACCCTCGTGGTTGCTTCTCATTAATCATTGCAGATTAAGAGGAAGAAGGGTTTACCTTCCTTTTTTTTTCTTCTTTTTTTTTACGAAAGTTACGATTGAATTGCCATTTACATTTTGAAGATGACTAAATTAAGATCAATAAATAAAATTGGTACCTTCCACAGAGTTATTACTCAGTGAATATGTGAGGCCATTTCAGCAAAAGATACGATGAGGATTTGCCTCCGAATGAGGTGAACCGGGTTCAAATCCCAGTGGTGGCTGGTCCATACGAATTCCAGACCTGGCTCGCACCGACCATAGTGCTGAAGTAAAATATCCACAGTGGCGGACGGATCATGGGTTAGAGTCACCTTGCTGTTAGACTAACTGTGGGAGGCTTTCGTTGTTTTCTTCTCAATGTAACTCAATGTGGAGTTAGTTCCAACAAAACGTCCTCCCCGAAGGCAAAAATTTCTTCCAATACTTTATCCTGGAGTTCCCTTGTCTACTGGATTGGGGTCAAAGTTACAAGGCTACGGGGTTGAACATTAGTAGTCATAAACTCGAAATTGGGTCAGCTGTTCAATAAATATTATAAAATAAACTAATAATTTGAACGGGATAGTCTGGTAAGTAGGGTGGTGGGACTCGTGTTCGTGAGAATAGGAGTTTGAATCCAGAAGGCCGAAGTATATCCGTGTATAAAATAGAGACTGGTGCAAGTTAAATCTGTAGGGGTCACAAAGTTCTCATAGCAAATGAATACCTGATCCAGGAGTTCCCTTGTCCTCTGGATTGGGTTCAAAATTACAAGGCTACGGAGTTAAACATTGGTAGTTATAAACTCAAAATTAAGTCGGTTGTTCAACGGCGTTTTTAAAGAAATAAAACTAATAATCGAATAGTATTTTCTTGCATTCTTTCTAAACTCCTTGCATATTTTCTACACACCTTTATAATTTCCTGTTTCTAAGTCTAATAGATTTTGAGCAGCAAAGCAAAATTTAAGTAAAAAAAAAAAAAAAAAAAATTAAAATTGCAAATAGTACCTATTCAGAATTTCGAAAATTAAATAAAAAACAGTTAAATATAAAATGGCCCTTCCAGCATACCAAATTTTTATTCTGTGCCAAATTTTTATTATGATCCTAAAATGTATAACTCTTTTTTCCTCGTTCAAAAAATATTTGCAATAAAAGAATGGTTCTACGATTTTTTTATAACATAATGTTAATGCTCAACAATGAAAGTATTTATTCTTTTTGTATTATATATATATATATATATATATATATATATATATATATA